>NC_047085.1:386413910-386591410 GCF_902459505.1 Geotrypetes seraphini
ATTCATCACTTCCCCTCTATTGCACTACTCTAAAATATTGAGTAGTTTGGGCATGCCGGTGATATTCAATTTTATTTTTCAGTTCATGAATCTATTTCTAATAACTTTTTTGTTTCTGACATTGTCTCAGTACTATTAGTCTGGCTTTCAGCCAATAAATTTCATTTGAATCCATCTAAAATTGCTCTCTAAGATCAAATCTTCAGTTTTCTGTGACTTATGAGAATACTGAAATCTCCATTTTTAGGAGAACTGAAATATTGGAGTACTTCTTGATTGTTCACTATCACTGAAACATCTCAAATTGGTTATTTAGAAGATATTTTTGAAGTTGAAATCATTAGACCTTTGAAAGGATTGAGTCCGCCTAATTTTCATACAGTTTCACAAGCATACATATATCCATTTTATTACTGTAACTCATTGTTGGTTTGCCTAAAAAAAGATTTGAGCTTTACAAATAAGCTCAAAATGCTGCTGCTCATTTAGTCTCGGTAAGTCCTTCGAGTAGTCACATTACACCAATTCTTAAGCAATTTCATTGGCTGCCTACTAAATGGTGTATTCACTAGAAATTAACACTAATATTTTTTTAATTCTTTATGAACAACCACTTTGATTGCAATCCTAAAGGTTCATCTGCCAGGATGTCCTCTAATCTTGCACCACTTGATCCAAATTTTAAGCAAATTAGATTGGAGATGTATAGGGACTTGATCTTTATTGTTCTGAAACCTCGGTTATGGAACTCACAAAGTAATTGATAAAGATTTGAGTTGTCTAGTTCATTTTAGAAAACTTGAGTGCATCTGTTTTCTCAGGCATTTTTATAAATTAAAACAAATTTTAGACATTGCTCAGGTTTTTGAATACTGTATCATCTTCCCTCTCCTGCCTTTCCTCCAAAATATACAGATTTTTAAGTCTGTCCCCTTACACCTTATGATGACCACATACCCTTTTAATAGCCTTCCTCTGGACTGACTCCATCCTTTTTATACCTTTTTGAAGAAGGTGTGGCCTCCAAAATTGTACACAATATTCTAAAGGTCTCGCCAAACTCTTATATAGGGGTATCAATACCTCCTTTTTCCTACTGGTCATACCTCTCCCTATGCAATCAAGCATCCTTGCTTTCACCGTCACCTTTTCAACCTGTTTGGCCACCTTAAGATCATCACATACAATTGTATCCAAGTCCCATTCTTCTGTCATGCATATAAGTTCTTCACCCCTTAAACTGTACCATTCTCTTGGGTTTTTGCAGCCCAAATGCATGACTTTGCATTTCTTAACATTAAATTTTAGCTACCAAATTTCAGACCATTCTTCAAGCTTCGCAAGGTCTTTCTTCATGTTGTTCACACCATCTGGTATGTCTACTCTATTGCAGATATTGGTGTCTTCCGCAAAGGGGCAAATCTTTTCCGAAAACCCTTCAATTTCGTTTATAAAAATGTTAAGGACAGAACCTTCAATTACACCATGCTCTCTTATGCCCAGGTCACCACTGAACCACTAGTGATTCATAAAGGTACGTGCGGGGGAGACTGGAGGGAGGTAAAAAAAAAAATTGGCATTCTGCTGGGATAGGAGACAGGGCTGTTGCAGCCCAGTGGAGGCCTGCAGGGGAGAGGGGAGACAGGGTACACAGAGGGGGGGTGAGTGGGTTGGGTGGAGAGCCAGGCAGGGCACATGAATATTAATCCCCCATCATATTTAAGTTACCCTTTTTTTTTGGGGGGGAAGGGTACTTCCTTTTACTCAAATTGACTTATATTAGAGTATATACAGTACCTAACGTTTGTACTATATTTTTGTCTCCGGCATAATCATCTTTTCAAGGTATCTTTATCCTTTTCAGCACCTTGCATTTGGTTTCCTATTTTCAGTTGGATCCTTCTTGCACTTTCTGAAGGAGATTTCTTTTAATTATAATGGCTTCCTTCACCTCACTTCATTTATTAACATACTAGCTGCCATTTGTGTTCCTCCTCTCTTAACTGGGCTTTGTGGCACCATTTTGAAAATGTCTTGAAAGTTAATAAGAAAACTAAAGGCAGCACCTTAGTCAAATGTTGCAAGATCCCTGACACAGCCCTGAGCAAGACAGTAATCCCCTGTCAGGTAACGGATAACTGAAGTCGGTGGAAGAGTAATTGTTGAATACAAACAAAAGAAAAGGTCAAGTTGACACCAGGAGATTAAATGGCATGAATGGTATATAACAAATCAATTACTCAGCAATCAGTGTATCCAAAGACTCGTTTCTCAAATAATCTCATAAATATAATGTTGGTCTCTATGGATGGTTCTTTATATACTTAAGAAACATTTCATAGACCTCGGCGGTACCTTCTGTATATAGTAGACTTTCCTCTATACAGAATATTGGCACCAGAAATCATTATCGGTCTCAAAATCAATAATCATATACTTATACACTCTAAGATATTAGTACTCATCTCAATCTATGCGGGTGGGGGCTGGCACTCCGACATAGAAACTATGTTTCGCCCTAATCGGGCTTTATCAAGGATAATCCCCCTTAAGCCGAACGACTCATGCTCCCACTTTCAATGCTGATAAAGCATTGAACGCGGGGAGCATGAGTCGTTAATCAATTTGATTCACCCTATCACTGCAATATGAGTAATTTGTACCCTGATAAGTGTCCCTTTGTTTTTGTTTTACATCCTCCTGGTCTGAGATGCCTCTCTCTCCCATCCTGTTAAGCTTCTGGCATTTTCAGGCAGACATTTCAAACGATTGTCATTGCTATTTACAATTTGCTTAGTTGACATGGATAACTTAAAATTGTTAAACAGTCTGCTCTTTTATTTACCTGGTCTACTGTGATCTCTATTGCAACCTCACTATTGGGATGCCATCTTCCCTATTATAGTGATTTCTTTTAAAAGATACCTTGTTACAAACCATGCTCTTGAGTGATGGTCATCCTTCCCCTCAGTTTCTAGTTTAAAAGCTGCTCTATCTCCTTTATAAATGTTTATGCCAGCAGCTTGATTAAACTCTGGTTAAGGTGGAGACCTATTTTTGCTGAATAGGCTACCCCTTCCCATAATGTTGCCAGTCCTAACAAACCTAAAACCCTCTTCCCTGCACCATTGCTTCATCCACACATTGAGACTCTGGAACTCTACCTGTCTCTTGGCCCTGCGTGTGGAATGGAGAGCACATCTAAAAATGCTACCTTGAAGGTTCTGAATTTTAGCTTCCAATCTAAGATCCTAAATTTGGCTTCTAGAACCTCCCTGCCACATTTCCCTATGTCATTGTTACCCTTCTGTACCAAGACAGATGGCTCCTCTGCAGCTCTGTCTAAAATGTTATCTATGAGTAGATGAGTGAGGTCTGCCACCTTCACACCAGGCAGGCAAGTGACTAAACAGTCCTATGTCCAACTATCTACATGTCTAATTGACTTATCCACTGCAACAGCTATCCTAGCATTTTCCTCCTAGGCAGAAGCCCTTGGCAATGTACCCTCAGCGTGAGGATATTGCATCCCCTGCTGGACAGGCCCTGCCTTCTACTTCACTAGGGTGATGCTCTCCTTTAAGATCTCCCTTCTCTAACATGGAACAGGGGCTGCCAGACTAGGACTCCTCTACAATGTTCTTGTAGATCTCTTATGTAACTCAGCTAGCCTGGTTACATAAGAGATTCTGTCCACTTCCTGGCTTTGTGGTGTGCACGCGCAATCTTTCATCTTTCCCTGGCACCCTGATAAGAGCATTCTGATTTCAGAACAATTTGATTCTTTGGATGGTGTTAAGATAGCGAGGGTCATGTTCCACTTGTAGCCTCTGGCACAGGAGTACCAGAACTCTCAAGCTCAGATACTCTATTTTATCGTGCCAAAGAAAGGCTCTAAAGATAGGGCCTATTCTGGATCTTCAGCATGTGAATGTGGCTAATAAGGTTCCACGCTTTGCAAGGAGCTAGTGCAATCGGTCATTGCAGTGGTGGTCCTGGGAGAGTTCCTTGCCTCTCTGGATCTCACGGAAGCCTTGTACATTCCAATTTTTCCAGCCCACCATAAATTCTTGGTTTCATGTCCTGAAACAGTATTACCAGTTCTTGGCTCTGCCCTTTGGGCTGGCAACGGTTCCCCATACCTTCACCAAGATGATGGTTATAGCAGCTTACCTGCAACAAAAGGATCTGCAGATTCGCTCTTATTGGACTGACTGAACAGGAGTCCCTCATTGGCTGAATATCAGCACACAGTGGATCATGAGATCTAGGTGCTGGGAAAAAAAAAACCTGGGCTGGATTGTGAACTACAAAAAGAGCAATCTGGCACTCATTCAGTAGTTAAAATATCTGGGAGTTCTCTTCAACACAGCTATCTATCCTCCAGAGGTGTGCAGATAAACTATGCCCAGATTTCTTCCCTTCAGGAGTTGCTGGCTCCTTCAGCGTGGGACTATCTTCAAGTCTTGGGGTCAATGGTGTCCACTATAGTTGTAGTGCCATGGGCGAGAGTGCATGTGTCCTCTCCAGCATGCCTTACTCTCTCACTGGGTTCTGCACAGGGATGCTTTATAGTCCTGTCTTCCCTGAACTCTGGAGACTCAAGCAAACGTGGATTGGTGGCTTCTCCTGCAGTTGTGCTGCAGGGGCATTCCGCTGTGGATTACTTCCTGGATTGTGGTGATGAATGCCAGCCTTTGGGGCTGGGGAGCCCACTGCAATTGTTGTCCCATCCAAGGATGTTGGACACCATCTGAGGAAATGGTCAACCAGTTGGAGCTAAGAGCCATTTGGCTGGCTCTGGTGCAATTGTAGAAGACTCTGGAGGGCCAGGCGATCAGTGTGTCCTCCAACAATATGACGGCAGTAATCTTCAATCACCAGGGAGGGACCAAAAGCAGCCCCCTGGATCAGGAAGCACACCTGTTTCTGTGGGTGGAATGTCATCTCCATGGGTGTAATTTCATCTCCAGGCACTATCAGCAGCGAATGTGGCAGAAATCCATGTTCAAGCTGAATTTCTCAGCAGACACATGATCTGGGTGCATGAACCCCGTCAGCCATGGCATTCTGAGCCATAGTGTGGTGCTGGGGTCAGCACTGCATAAATATGGCCATGGCAAAGAGCAAGAACGCAGATTGTTTCTTCAGGCAAAGATCTGAGCTTAGAAGCAAGTGTCTCAATGCTCTACAGCTGTGGCCTCAATTCTCCTGTCTTTCCTCCCTGGCCCATGATAGGCCAAATCATTCAGTAGATCACGGTTCTTATCTAGGCCATGTAATTCTGGTGGCTCCAGATTGGCCTCACAGATCTTAAGTGTTTTTGCAAGCGTCACAGCATTTGGCTGAGCACCCATCTAGACTTCCTTACGCAGGGTCCAGTCTGCATGGAGGACCTGAGTCGCTTTGCTCTTACAGATTGGCTCTTGAACACAAAGGTTTACTCTGAAGTGGTTATTGATACTCTTCTCAAGTCTAAAAGTCGTCCAGTTTCTGCTTGCGCTAAAGTGTGGTGGCTTTCCAACATTGGTGTGCTCAGGATCAGATGGACCTGTATTTGGCTCTGATCTCTGGTTATTGCCTTTCTGCAAGCTGGCCTTGATAAAGGCTCACTGTAGCATTTCTTTGGGTCCAGGTAGCTGGACTTTCATTTTAGAACCCAATATCGTTGTTCCTCTTTTTTTCCAAACATCCTGGCAGGTTTATTTTGTAGTCTTTCCACCCACCCACCCCACTCCTTTTTGCCCTCACCAGTGGTGTGGTGTAAACAAAATACTTTTCCTCTTAGTACTTCTCATGCTGGTGTCTCTTAACACCAGCTCTGGCAGGATACACACTTCAAATCTGACACATTGTAATTGCAAACTAGAATTTTTTTTTTTCTACCTTCCACTGTCATATACATTTTGTTTGCTTCCCACCGTCTACCTCTGTCGGTCTCTATCAAACCTTTATTTCCCCCTCCATGCAGCATCTTGACCCATTCATCTTTGTTTCATCTCTCCCTTCCTCTCCTCCACCCATCCCCAACAATTCTTCCTCTCTCCTTTCTCCCACCCATCTCCCTGTACAACAGCTTTCCATCCTTCTCTCCCTCCTATCCCCCTGTGTAGCAGCACCTCACCAGTCCTCCAACCATGAAACCTGACAATTCTGAAGCCTCCTAAATTAGCAGCAGTGCTCTGAATGGGCTGCTTCGTGACCTGCCTCACTAGGGCTTCCTCTGCCACATCAAGGGAAGGCCCCAGCAGGGAAGGCCACAAAGCAGCCTGTTCAGAGCACTGACACCTCTGCTGTTTTAGAAGACCTCGGAGGTATGCTGGGTCTCACCAGGTTGGGGGGGGTCGCTCAGTCTGTAAGTCCAACTTTTTTTTCAGACAAATCTATCACTAAAGTGAATTGGCAAATTGGGCAGCATTAAGACACAGAAAAAATCCGTACTGGATTTCTTCTGCAGATGGTACATAGCTAAGGGAACACTACCATCTGTCTAGAATGTCAAGTCACCTATTTACTAGAAAAGAGCTTACCAGGGTAAGTACATAATCTTTCACTTACAGTATTCTTTGTATAGATACTTTCATAAGGTATGGCTGTTTGAAGTCTACATTTCATACTTTGTCATGTTCATAAACTTATTTCTGGCTTGTAATTGCAAAATTAAATCATGAATCTTTTTTGAAGAATGTTGCGTTTTGAAACAAATTTTTGTATTATCAGTCTTTAGGGCCCTAATAAATGGTGTGGGGTATGGTTTTTTTTGTTAATATTAGTGAAATAAGAGTAAAGGAAGCAGAATCAGTATGCAGCTTCTCTAGGAGGTCCTACCAAGGTGTGCAGTGTTACTGACATCAGTAACGCAGCAGAGTGAATTCACGGGCGGACAAGGCCAAAGCAGCCTGTTTAGAGTGCTGCTGGCCCAACGCTGCTTAGGGAGGTATGTAGGGCTCACGGTCGGCAGGGTTTGGATGGGAGGGAAGGATGGGATTCTGCTGCATGATGGGTGCTCAGGTGGGGGTGCTTACTTAAGGGTTCTGCGGCACGAGGGAGTGAAGGGATGTAGTTAAAATCGTATAAATAGAAGTAGCTTAATTGCAGAAACAATAATATATATTAAATACAATACTATACAGCCATCTTAAGTTCTAAGCATCCACACTTTTGAGAGTAATCTTTTTTATTTTTTATATATTGGGAAGTTTTCAAAATTGTTAGAACATCTTTCACTTACATGTCTTGGTTTGGATATCCTGTAGGAAGAATACCTCCAGACAGCACATTGAAGTTTATCATAACTATAATGGACATTAGAGATGGACCGAGGTCCCATGAATCATTTCGACAAATGGATCTTAATGATGACTGGAAGTTATCCAAGACGGAGGTAAAAAATAAAAAAACCCTTTTTTTCAGTGTCTGAACATTCTAGAAAGGACCAGTGTGGTAGTCTTAGTGTCCTGGCTGTGGTGATGGCCCTGTTAATATAGCCAGTTGTCTGACCAAGTGGTCCAAAATATAATGCAAGCATACATTGACTCCCACTCGCAATCGTTGGAAGATCCCTGTATTAGTTTAGTCACTCGTCACAGTATTACTTTACCAGAGCATGGAGCCTGATTTGGTAGGCTACCTTCTCCTTATGCCAATTTACTCAGAGAATGGAGTTTGTCTCATGTCAAATGGAAATCTAGTGTGTTAAAAGAGTTCATTGCTATAGTTTCAAGTTTCAGGTTTATTAAAATGTTTGATGTATTGCAATAGCATAAATTCAAAGCAATTTACAATTAAAAACAGGGTCTCTGTTACTAACTACAACAAACATTAGACTTATATATAGGAGGAAAGCCTCACTGATTTAACATTTCAAGCAAAACGTCTCCTGTTAAGTCATTGACAAAAAAAAACCAACTTTTTTTTTCTTTTAATTCTATTTTTTTTTAATTTTTAAATTAGTACTGTGATCTCATTAAGGAAGGCTTACAATGGAAGACTCAGCAGAAAATTTTTAATTTATAAAGAGTGTATTTGCGCTTATAGGCTGCAGAAAAACACTAAAGATATCTTGCTACTCTTACACTCTGTGCCGCTTAAGCTCTGCTACTAAAAGCTGTTGTAAGCTTCCCTTAATGAGATCACAGTACTAATTTTAAAAATGAAATTATAAAACATTAGAATTAAGAGGAGGTTTTTTTTTTTTGCCAATGACTTAAAACAGGAGTAGTTTTGCTTGAAATATGCTAAATTAGTGAGGTTTTGTGCATATACCTCCATGCTCTGAGGCTTTTTTCCCCCCTGAATTATAAGTAATACTGTGATGAATGACTAATACAGGGATCTTCCAACGGTTGTGAGTGGGATTAGTTGTATGCTTGTATTGCCTGTTAATATAGTTTTAGATGACTTGAGCTCTAAGTCGAAGTACCTGTTCCTCTGTTGGTTCAGGTTAATAGGGACTTAAGTGACCTCTGAAATGAGCTAGTGGTCTCCATTCAGTTCAGAAGCTACAGCATAGCGATTCCTTCTGAATCCTATGAACTTGTGAATTTTGCCACCAATTCATGAATCCAGAGAAATTCTAGCCATCTGTTGGAGACGGTGCTTCTAGTTAGCTGTATTGTACCATTAACACCCTGCCATTTCTCCTGATTAATATTTTTCTGATGGCATTTCTAACAGCCAAACACCCTGAAGAAAGCCACAGTGTGATGGCTGAAATGTTGGTTCATCTCCAGTGTGTCTAGATCTCAAAAGGGTGTGTCTAGGGCAGACTTATGACTTGGGACGTTTTGCAGCAATAAACATTTTCACAAAACATCCATGGCACCATTTAGACATTTGGGGCTAGATCCCTTTTAGAAATGAATAAGGGCCAAAAAGTGCCCAAACTGACCAGATGACCACTGGAGATCTAAAGGTATGCCCCTCCCCCCCCAAGATATGAATGAAACAGTACATAGCTGTCTGATAGCTTCAGATGTTATGGCCAGTCTTGGTACAGCAGCAGAAAGGTTCCTGGGGGTGTAGTCAACCACAAAGATGTGGATTCAGACCCATATCCTACTTTGACTACTGCACTTATGGTGAAATGTGTGCCTTCCAAAATCACTCAAATCTTATTGTAACTGCATATACAGTACTCCCTGAAATTCGCAGGAGAGACAGAGGGTGGCAGGAGAGGGTAGTCGGGAGCACCAGCGAGTGAAGGAAATCACTTGCTGTATGCTCTGACCACCTCTTCCTGTACTAAAGTCGGGCCTCGACAATCAAGAGCTGCTTTTTACATGCAGTTCCTGATTGGTAAGGCCCAACTTTAGTACAGGAAAAGGTGGTCGGAGAATACAGCGAGTGATTTACTTCACTCGCTGGTGCTCCGGCTACCCTCTTCCTGCCCGGTCATTCGTGGTTGGAAAATACCGCAAATGATTGAATTCACATGGGAGCACTGTAGGTGACACTTGCTGGCATAAAGACTTAATGTGGTGTACATTTGGGTCCAGTGGGTTTTGGAGGGCTCACCATGTGTTATGGTGAGATGTGTACCTGGTAGTGCTGCCTGATTCACGATTCAAATCAGTTCAAAACAAAACAAAAAAAGTCAGCTTCTTGATTCGCCTGATCCTTCCCCCTCAAGCAGGAGCGGCAGCGCTGCTCTTGCTGGCTGGCCACTGCCACACCTGCTTTAGAGGGCAAGGGGGGAGGGTTAGTCGTGAAGTGCTGTTCTTGACTTCCAGCCCCCCGGCCTCCCCGCACTGTTTACCTTTGAGGAACAGCCTGCAAAGAAGATCACGGTGCTAGCAATCTTTGTACTGCTTTGGAGCCGTTTCCTCTGTCGCGGGGCCACGACAGAGGAAATGGCTCCAAAGCAGTACAAAGATTGCTAGCACCGCGATCTTCTTTGCAGGCTGTTCCTCAAAGGTAAACAGTGCGGGGAGGCCAGGGGGAATATGCTGGCCTTCAGGGTTGAGGGGACCCTGGTGTTAAAGTACAGTAGGGAGTGAAGGGGGGTTTAAAGAGATGTGCATATGCTGGACTTTGGGGAGGAAGAAATGGGTCTGAAAATAGAGGAGAGGGAGATATGGACAATGGGATTTAGGGAGGGAAGTTGGACACAAGGGATGGTGTGGAGGGGGGATAGAGATACTGGATAGGAGGGTAGTTGGGAAAAGAAAGGGAGAGATGGTGGACCCTGGGGTAGTGGGGAAGGAGGGAGAGATGCTGGATGAAAGGGTAGTTGAGAAAAGGTGGATCTGTGGAGGGAGATGAAAAAAAGGAGATGCCAGACCTCCAGGGGAGGGAAGGGAAAAGGAAGAGGAGGACAGAGATAGAAGATGGATGGTTAGCAGGGAGAAAGGAGACCCTGGCAAACAAAAGTTATCAGAAGACAACCAGAGCCTGAGACCATCAAAATTTGAATAATCGGACAACAAAAAGTAGAAAAACTAATTTTCTTTTCTTTTTTGTGATTAGTGTCATATTTGAAATGTGTATCCTGCCAGAGCTGGTGTTAGACCGCAAACGTGAGCTAGGATTTAAGAGAGAGAGGAAAAGTCTGTTTACACCACAGTGCCAGTGTGGTTAGGAGAAGGCACAGGGATGTTTGAAAAAAAACAAACACCCAATTGGGCAGGAAAATCAAATCGAAAAACCAATTCAATAGGTTGAATCAAATCAATTTTTTTTCCTGAATCGGGCAGCACTAGTACCTGGGCCTTTCTATGGGAAGTTCACTACAGTGCTCCCTAGGGTTCTCCACTCTTCTGGGATGTCTTGTGTGGCTTTTTTTTTTTTTTGGGTGGGAAGGTTTTGTTTTTCGAAAATGGACAAAAGATAAGACGCTCTTAAGGACGAACACTTCTAGAAATGTCCATTTTCAAAACATTTTTGCAATTTTGAAAATTGGGCATTTTACCTGATTCCTGGATGTACTTTGCAAAACGTCCAAAGTTTGGGCTTAGAGGCCATATTGAAAATGCCCTTCCACGTCTACCATTTCAAGTATAGGCTATTCACCATAGTTCCTCATGGATCCTTTATTCTGCTTTATTAAAATAACTCTTAAATTCAACACAACAGTTTTTATAAATATATTTTTAACCCCCCCCCCAAAAAAAAACAAAAACCCTTAGCTTTAGTGTCCTTCATGACATGTTTTGCTATGCTGGGTCAAGACTCCTGCCAAAAAATACATGGGTGAAAGGGTCTGTTTCTCTTTATCCCTTGAGAGATTTATACCACACTCGTAGGAGAAAAGAATAAGTTTCAAGTTCATTTAAGCTTGATACCGCTTTAATTACCAAAGCAGTATACATTGTAAAAAAGGGGAAATTACAACACAAATTACAGAATATAACTGATATGTACTACAAAAGTGACATGGATGGGATATATTTCATAAAACTATAAAGGAGGGGGAAAGGGAAGAACGAAAATTTCTGTATGTTCAGTGTAAACTAGTGCTTTACTTAATAGTATTTTTACTATTCAGCTGAATACAAATATGGGTATTGAGCTTTAATATAACAAATGACAAAAGAAGCAATGTGAGATCAGATCAGTGTATTTCAGTAGGGTTTAGCATAGAGCTTCATATTTGTATTTGGCTGCATAGTAACTTTTAAATTTGAACAGTATTTCGGGGCCAAATAAAATTCAAATATTGGGTACAGCCCTACAAACTATGTACATTTTATGAACATACCTTGTGAAATATAAACAAGTTTCTTGTGGCAACTGAGTTAGCAAAGCCTCCAGTGGATCCCACTTAACTTTTTTTATATCTATAGTTCTGCTTGTTAAGTTAATGTCTCAAAATGCAGTTCTGTTTAATTTGCACCAGGTGAAAGTTTATTTGAAGAAGGAGTTTGAGAAGCATGGAGCAGAGGTGAACGAGACCCATCATGAGACTCTTGTGGCAGACATCTTTGATAAGGAAGATGAGGATGGTGATGGCTTCATCTCAGCGAGGGAGTTCACATACAAGCACGAAGAACTCTAGGGGAGTCCTGCTGCAATTAATCTCTTCCCAGTTGTACATGTGGCATCAGCTTTGTAAAATGCCTAGTTCTGCAGGTGAAAAATCTTCCTCACTGCCATGGAGACTTGGAGAAACTGATACCCTTAACTACTTGCCATGCCTTAATTTATCAGCTTTGTACAGTATGGCCTTCTCCTTGTTCTACAAATGTCTGTTATAGTTAATATACTGCACTCATTCCATTCACTTTTTTAAAGCCTTTTTCTTAAAAAAAAACAACCCCAAAATCTGCATTATCTTGCTGTTTCCCAGCAATAGATTGAATCTGCTCTAGTATTTTGATTTTTGACAGATTGAGCAGAATGGCATATGTAAGTTTACAGCTTAAGTAATACTATTGGAGTCATGCCTGATTTATAAAAGCTTTTACCATCAACAAAGAACAGTAAGAAACCTTTGAGAACTTTATGCTTTAGTCTACTTTCCGCTAAGAGGCTTATGCAATCATCTTGTCTGTGGCTATGCCTGGCTTATAACAATTCCTAATTGGTGTGCTATTGACACCAGAATTTCAAAGCAAGTAGAGAAGGCCAAATGGAATAGGGTATGAGTTTTGTCCCACCCCATGATCATCCCTTAACTTTTGCTTCATCTACACCAAAGTTGCAAGATGTGCATTGTGAGAGGAGAATGCAGAGGATTCTGATAATGGCTGTGTGAACTTATGTATTCATTAATGTACTGTATATAATCGTGCAACGTCCAGTTTTGCATCATATCTACACCAAGGGACGTGAGATGTTTTTTGTAATCAAATCTTATGCATGCAGTTTAACACCAGACTTTTTGAGGGTTTTGGCATTTGGCCCACAGGAAGAGGAGTCGTACATTTATCTGTTTTGTGATCCACTTAGGCACATGTGTCTTGACAAAGTTCTCCATTAGTTAAATTCCTACTTCTTCCCCCCCTCTTCAGTCTCCAAGTCCCCCCTACCTCATCTAAATCAACAACCAAAAAGTGACTAGATTGTGATCTTAATAGGACAGTAGTTTATGTACTTATGTAATTAGTGGCAGTATAGAGAGAAGTTGTGTATATGTATTGATATAACTCTAAACTTTTGGTAGCTAGAGTAATGAAGTACTGTATTAGAATTTGAACTTTGAAGGCCCAGGCATTTTCTGCCTTACCACTGATTCAATGCCCCCAGGCAAGATACCTTTCTTCTATCTCAAAAATGATTATATATGCCCTTATTCCATTGGATACCATCCTGAAGATCAAGTGTTAACACCTGAAAAAAGGTTTCTAACATGTAATTGTAAGAATACCTTGCAATCCTGTTCTAAGGACTTGAGCATTACAACTTGTGAAAACATTTCATAATGAAGTTTCATTTATAGCATGAATAATGAAAATTGTGCTGTGTAGAAGGTTTGGTTTAAAAAAATAAATAAATAAAATCATCCTGAGAACTCAACACTTAGTCCATAGTCTGGTTTTTTTCTTACCACCCTTCGCTACTCTACCCAGAGCAGTTTATCTTAAGGGAGAGAAACAGAAAGGAACTACACTGTTAATAGAATAGCTTAGTGAGTCGGGCAAAAAGCCGCTGAGAGCCTCAGAAATAAGAACCTTTGCAGAATAAGTGGTGGTATCCCAACATTTCTGAACCTCCATGTCTGTACTCCTTGGTGATTCTTCATCAGAGACTTGCCTCTTCTGTCGTGTAACCACCTACTTACAATGGGCCCAATATTTAAAAACAAAGCAAGCTTCTAAATATATGCCCTGTGTTCAGGCAAAAACTTATCTTAATTTAGGAGCATAAATTTAGGCCTGCCATTCATTTCCCTAGATAATCCTAACTCTTAAGACTAGTGCTGAAAAGCATTGCTAAACTTTCCCCCTCTCCCCCCCCCCTATATCATATCTGCTCCTGTTGCCACTCAATTTTAGTGACCTTTTGAGAGTAAAATTATACTTGACCTTAGTAAATTTCAAAGACTACCATAATTTATGATAACTCCCAAAGTTGAGCATAAATCCTTTGGAATAACAGACCAAACACTTATGTTTCCAGAGTGGATTATATATATAACCTAACACAAAACCACCTATTATGGGTCAGACCAATGGTCCATCTAGCCCAGTATCCAGTTACAAGTACTTGGTGGTCTCAAATATTAGCTAGAGTTGCCTTAGTGATCCCAGGGATAAGTAGTGGTGGGCCCACTTCTGCCTTAATAGCAGATTAAGAACTAAGTATGCTTTGAAATAAATGGTAGTCTATCTCTTAATTTTGAAGTCCTCCAAAATTAGATAGCTCTAAATCTGATAAATGCTGGCATTGTCTTCTTGAAGCAGGGACTTTAGATCATTTGTTATTCTATTGTCCATATATATATATATATATATATATATATATATATATTAGAATGTTGGAAATCAATCTGGAATTAAATTAATTCCTTAAATCATGTGGCATTATCATATGACAGTTATTTGGTATAGAAATGAGGGCTAAGAAACAAATCTCATCTAATAACAAGTCATTGCTAATTTTAACTGGGGTTGCCATTCAACAGATCACTTACAATTGGAAGAATTGGAATAGACTTAATTATTATTTTTGGTGGAACTATGTATGTATATATAAAATAGAAAAGACACTACCCCACCCCCATTTATCTGTTTTCTTCTATACTTTATTTCCACTTGTATTTCTTTTGTTTTTTCATTATTATATATTTTGATGATACAGCTCATGAAGCACACACCTGCAAATGTGGTTATGTAGGGGTTTTTTTTTACACAAAATAGGTGAGATAGGTAGGATGGGACAGGTGTAGGTGATTAAAATTTGGAGACAGGATATAGACCTGAAATAATATGGAAATTATAAGAGATCCTATGATCTGATTACCCACGATTATGATACGCCTGTCACTGCAAGTAAATCTATGGTTTAGAAAAAGATAGCTTGTTTTCTTTTATATGGAAATAGCTAACATTGAAGATAGACATACTTAAGCTAGCCTGTGGTAGGCCTTTTAATATATTCTTCAAGTCTCTTGGAAACATCCATATTAGACCCAATTTGCTCTATGCCATTCTGGGTAGGATGATTATACAATAAGGAAGTCCTCTTCTTAGTTTACCTGTGTAATAAAGCCCACAAGGACATATTATACAATATTCTACACAACTTGTGTTGCAATCAGTATGGCTTTGCAATAAAAATTGTTGACCAGTATTTGGAATAGTAACACTCTTTGGGCCTAAGGTGGCTTTTGAGAATTATATATGGGTGTCCTATACAGAATCATGTCAGTCCTAATGGGCAGATGTCTAACCTTACCTAACCACCTTGATTCTCTAACTGGCATTTTGCTGGCCTACTTTTCAGGCACCTATCTCACCTAGGGAGACACCTAGGGCCGCTTAAGCTCACCTAAGGCCACTTTCAGGTGAAATTATACCCACTCCCAACCTTGGGTGAGCTTAAGCATCTCTAGGCACCTCCCTGCACTCACGACAGACACCTACAGTGTAGGTGGCCTGCCTCGTGTGTTTTGTTTTGTTTTTTTAAATAGAAAATGTATGTCCCGATAGGCTGGTTAGACAGCAATAGGACACCTAACACTGCCTACAATTGGGTTGCTGTTTATAGAATTTGGCTCTTTGTCTGTATGACATATGCACAAAACTTGCACAATCCACATACATAATGACCAGGTTTATGCTCACATTGACTCCTATAGTTCTTGCCATGAGATAGCATTTCTCCAATATTGCACCCCCTTGTATCTGCAAATTTGGGGTAACTTGTGAGCGTCTGATGTGCATTTAATATTGGCCAGTATTTACATATATTTATAATTTTATGGGATTCCCGGAATGTAGCAATACATAAATTGTGTACCAGACTCAATGGTTTGGAGAGTAAATAGCCACTCTCGGTGACAATATGTGGCTCTCTTAAAAGCATTTTTAATTATTTTGGGTGGGCATCCCCATTGTAGAAATTGATTAGTCAATACCCGGGCTTGATCTTTGAAGTCAGCATAATTAGAGCACAATCGCCAAATTATGAATTGCTCCACAGGAATACTGTTGCGTAATGCTTTGGGATGATAACTGGGGTAATGCAGTAAAGTATTTCTGTCTAAACTCTTACAATATATCATTGAAGATAAACCATTTAGATTGATATTTATAATTTAGGCTGTGTTTATATGAAGCTGTATAGGGTTTGATGCATGTGAGAGCGTTTGGAGTATATGTGTGTTTTGATTGAGGTTTAAACTCTATTCTTGTGCCTATTTTATTATGTCACAGCAAAGCTACCCCTCCTGAAGATGCCATGAAGTGAAACTCAGGTCTGGGTAGAGGGGAGCTATCAGTTGAAAGCATTATGGAATGAGCACTGGTGCGTTACACAGAGTTTCCTGCTGAGCTGCAATGAGTATCACAGCGAAAGATTTATGACCCGAGTTGGAGCGCCTAAGTGCCTGCTGCTTTACAAATAAGTGCCTTGTTCCAATTCATTACAGATAAGTCTTTAGTTAATAGTAAAAGGGACGTTGTAGTCAGTGGTGTAGTAAGGGTAGGAGGCGCTCGGGGTGGTCACGCCCTCCTGCTCCACTCCTCCCTGCTCCTTTACACCCTACACTCCACACTCACACTCTCCCCCTCCCCCTGTAGCTCTAAATCTTCGCCACCGCAAGTGGCTTTTCTCCACCATGCTGTTGGATTTCCCTCTAACATCACTTCCTCATCCTGTGACCTGGAATTGATTCAGAGGGGAATCAGGCTGGCATGAGCAACAGGCAGGAGAAGTTGTTCACGCTAGGATGTGCTGAGACTGGAGTCGGTGCAAAGAATGGCCACCCGGATGGTCTCGGGACTCAAGGATCTACCATACGAAAAACGGCTTGACAAATTACAGCTATACTCGCTCGAGGAGCGCAGAGAGAGGGGGGACATGATCGAGACGTTCAAGTATCTTACGGGCCGCATCGAGGCGGAGGAAGATATCTTCTTTTTCAAGGGTCCCACGACAACAAGAGGGCATCTGTTGAAAATCAAGGGCGGGAAACTACGAGGTGACACCAGGAAATTCTTTTTCACTGAAAGAGTGGTTGATTGCTGGAATAGTCTTCCACTACAGGTGATTGAGGCCAGCAGCGTGCCTGATTTTAAGGCCAAATGGGATCGGCACATGGGATCTATTCACAGGGCAAAGGTAGGGGAGGGACATTAAGGTGGGCAGACTAGATGGGCCGTGGGCCCTTATCTGCCGTCTATTTCTATGTTTCTATGTTAGTGAATTTCTACAAAAGTATGGGGTGGGGCAGGGATGGCATCAAGATGGCATGGTGGGGTGGGGTAGAGATGTGTTGATGCCCCCACCAACATGGCAGCTGGGGTGGTCCACCCCCCTTTACTATGCCACTGGGAGGAGTGTGGTGACTCTTTTGCGGCTCACCGCAGGAGACTGGGGTTCTGAACACTTCACATACACATATATAAGGTATTTATTGTTTGAGTAAATATGATATATTCACATTTTTATATATATTTAAATCCTATAATCTTAGGGCTCCTTTTACTAGCGTTTTTAGCACACGCAGGAAATTACCGCGCGCTATGGAACAATGGTCGACTACTTGGCAGCTAGGATTCAATACTAAAAAATGCAAGATAATGCACCTGGGAAAGAGAAACCCGTGCAGAACTTATGTTCTAAATGGTGAGACCTTGGTTAGGACCACGGCGGAACGCGATCTAGGAGTGATCATTAGTGAGGACATGAAGGTTGCCAATCAAGTGGAGAAGGCTACCTCCAGGGCAAGACAAATGATGGGATGTATCCGCAGAGGTTTTGTCAGCAGGAGACCTTAAGTTATGATGCCGTTGTACAGAGCCATGGTGAGGCCTCACTTGGAGTACTGTGTCCAGTTTTGGAGACCACATTACCGAAAGGATGTGCTGAGGATCGAGTCGGTGCAGCGAGCGGTAACCAGGATGGTCTTGGGGCTCAGGGATCTCACGTATGAAGAAAGACTAAAGAAATTGCGGCTGTACTCACTTGAGGAAAGAAGAGAACGGGGAGATATGATTGAAACGTATAAGTACATCACGGGACTCATCGAGACAGAAGAGGATATCTTCTGGCTCATGGGACCCTCGACCACCAGAGGGCATCCACTGAAAGTCAGGGGAGGGAAGTTTCATGGAGACTCCAGGAAGTACTTCTTCACCGAAAGAGTGGTGGATCATTGGAACAGACTCCCACTCCAGGTGATAGAGGCTAGCAGCGTGACGGAGTTTAAGAGAAAATGGGATACTCATGTGGGATCGTTAAGGGAGTAAACTCAGGGGGGAGGGATACTTGGAATGGGCAGACTTGGTGGGCTATAGCCCTTTTCTGCCGCTTTTTCTATGTTTCTATGTTTTCTATGTTATGTGGCTAGAACCAACGTCAGCTCAATGCTGGCGTTAAGGTCTAGCGCGCGTTATTCCACGCGTTAATGCCCTAATGCAGCTTAGTAAAAGGAGCCCTTGATTTTTGAGTCACATTACAAAATGACACAGCAGCCCTGAATCAGTGGTAGATACAGAATTAATTCTGAGCACTACAAACGAAGGCAATGCAGCATTAACAGGAAAACTAAATCAGGTTTGAGAGAAAGTAGGAGACAAGATCAGAGCTAAAGAAAATGGTGGTTTGAGTGGGCCACATGGAGCAGCAAGAAAATGAGATAGCAGTGACAAAAGTGACTCTGGCTCTCAGGAGATTATGATAGAATCTGATGCAGAAACCTGATGGTTTTGAAAATAGATCCAGAAGATGGAATATTTGTATACTTGGAGTGTTAGAGGGGATGGAGAAAAATAATTCAGTGGATTTTCTGACTGTCATACTTAAGAAGATATTCAAATCCCTACCACTGCCAGAAGGGCCCCACAAGCTGGAAGCAGGCCAAGACCATTTCTTGCAAAAAGTCTGAATGTTCAACATAAGGAGATGGCCTATGCATGAAAAATCAGTATGATAAAATATAGAGATAATCAATTTTCCAAGACTCAAGTGCAACATAATTGGTCTTATTTGACAATCATATTCAGAGAAGTAAATGAAATGAGGCAATTCCTCATGCTCCACTTCTCAATAATCATACCAATGAAGTGATGGCACTGGATTCGAGTGTCACATATATGCTACCTTGTTACTATATATGGAAATTCCAATATATGACTAGTGACAAACAGAGATGGTACTCTTTTTCTCTTTGTGCATCTTTGCTTGCCATATTTTCTGTATCTCTGCTTCTGCTGTCTTGCCTTTCTTTCTGTTGATGTGCTATTAATTGACAAGTTCCAGACAATAAAAAGAACACACTAATCATTCTACAGCTGTCTTCTTGTGATATCTGAATAAAAGAAGGAGCCTGGCAGATGGAATCTCAGATTTCTGTGCTTATCTCTGTGTAACCAGCTAAAAGGGAAAATCATAAAAACAGCACTGATAGTAGAAGTTTCAGCACCAAGGGAAAATCTGGTAACCCTAGTTCTGCATTCCCCCCCACCCTCTATGTCATGTCTGTCCAAGTTAGACTGTAAGCTCTTCCAAGCAGGCACTGTCTATAAATGTCAAAATGTACAGCGCTGTGTTCGCCTTTCAGTGTTATATAAGTGATAAGTAGAAGAAGTAGCAACAATACCTTCTTCTTCAAATCAGAAATCAGCAAATGTTAACAAATATCAGAATATAATAATAATAATCAGTTTATATACCGCATGGGCCGTGAAGTTCTATGCGGTTACAATAATTAAAAATTACAATTGAAGAGAAATTAAATAGAACTAAAAATTAAAAAGACAATGACTAAAAACACTCGATCTAAATGGTCCATTATAAAATCTTTGCTAATTAACTGCCTAAATATTTCGTAAACAGATATGTCTTTAAGGGCTCCTTTTATCAAGCCGCGCTAGCGGTTTAATGTGTGTAATAGTGCAGGTTAAACCACTGGCCGTGTTAGCCTCTAACGCCTGCCTTGAGCAGGCGATAGTTTTTTGGCTAGTGCGGGGGATAGCACGTGATTAAGTTGCACGCGCTAACCTCGCTAGCGTGGCTTGATAAAAGAGCCCAAAGTGAACACATTTTCCTCTTCCTACCCCTGCACAACATTTCTTCCTTTCTCCTCCAACCCCATATGCAACATCACCCTCTCTTTCACTGTCCACTATCTCTCTCTCTCTCTTTCTTATTCCCTCCCTTGCTGCAAAGAGAGTAGGGAGAGAGAGAAAGAGGGAGGGGAGAGGGATCCAGGGTGTATTTCTCCAAGTCCTTTACTGCCACATCCAACATTTCTTCCTCTCTTATCCCCCGAAGTGTGTGCCCACCAGCCCTATGCCCAACATTTCTCCTTCTATCACCCATCTCCATCACCATGCCACCATGTCTAACTTTCCTCCCTCTTGCATCCCTTTCATATATCCCCTCTCCACCACCACATCCAACATTTCTCGCTCATCTCTCTCAATCTCACTCCTCTCCTACCACCTTGTCCATCAAGTTTAACCCTCACTATGCCCAATTCCCTTTCTTCCTTTCCCCATGTACACTATCTCTTTCCCTCACACCCATGTTTTTATTCACGCACCCTTGTAAATGTATTGTGAAATTTGCAGATGTAAATACATTTTCTATATCCTGGAGCAATTGAAAACCTTTCTGGAAGTGAAGGAAATCGCCTCAACATAACTGATAGATGGAAAATGGAGAGATTAATGGTATTATAGCCTTTCCTTAAAAATATATTCAAAAATTTACTTCTCTTTATTTTTTTTTTCCTTTCTCCCTCAAAATTTTTCATTGTGGTCTAAGGAAGGAAATGGTTTATTTGGATTTAACTTTGATATTGATTATGTTCAGAAGTGAAAAGTGTGGAACCAGGTCCTGGATTTCCAAGAGTTAAAATGGTTAAGTTTATTAAAGTCTTTAACAAGATCCAAGATGGCGACTGAGAGCAGGACGCGCTGAGTTGCTCGTCCCAGAACAGTGTCGGTTTTGAATAATTCTAGCGGTACTTTGCTTACCGCGATGCCTAAGAGACGGGGCCGGAGTGCCGCTTCTGCCTTGCGGCGTCCTGGAGCCCCCGCTCTTAGTAATATCCAAGATCTTCTGCGGCGTATGCAGGAGGTCACTGTAATTGACAAACTTTGTGGCAATGTCTCGTCTGAATGTAACAACCTTTGAACCCTAAATTTGATTATTGATGACCTCATTTCAGTGCTATAGCTTTCAGTTTTTTATGTATTATTATTAATTTCTTCTATTTTTCGCCAATTTTCTCTGATTCTTGGATCCTAAGTTGAGGACTTGAGCATAAATAGTAAAATTTGTTAATTTGTGAATTATATTTACTGTATAATTGATATCTATTCTATTATTGCTTTCTGTACAAGTGTAATACTTGAAATTTAAATTGAAAATTCAATAAAAGATTTAAGCATAAAGTCTTTAACAAATAAAAACATCACAATGTACTAAAAGCCAAACACATTCCAGGAAAATAAAGTCACTGTGTAATATACATAATCCTGCACTTACCGGTAGATGGTCAGACCCAATCATTATACCTACTGTATTTCTTGTAAATTTATGTTGAAATGGTAAATACATAATTTTTTTTAAAAAACCCAACAAACAAAAAAATAAAGGTTTATGAGTGGGTAAAAAGGTTTAAAGCGGGAAGAACAGGTGTAACCGACAAAGGTCGTTCTGGTCGCCAATCAACATTGTGCATACAAGAGCACATTGACAGGGCAGATGCCTTGATTAGAGAAGACCGATGTATAATGGTGTCTCAGTTGGCTGCAGATTTGGATATCAGCTATGGATCTGCATTTGACATAATGCATGATGACCTGGGATACAGGAAAGTCTGCGCATGATGGGTTTCCAAACCGCATACTGATGTGTACAAGCAACAGCGTGTGAAGGTTGTGACCCAGCTCTTGAGATGGTATGAAGAAGACCCGAGTATTCTGGAGAGAACTGTAACCGGTGACGAGACATGGATGCATCACTGCGACCCGGAGAGCAAAAGACAAAGCATGATGAAGTAAAGGAAGCAATACTCACCTGGCTTCAGAAGCAGCTGAAAAATGTCTTTTCTGCAGGAATGCAGAAGCTAGTTGAACGATACAACAAATATGTTTTCTTGCATGGGGACTATGTGGAAAAGTTATATGCTCATATGCTTACAGTTACTTCTGTTAAAGCTGTTAAATGTATTTTACTTTTTGATTTATCCTAGTAGGAGAAAGTCCAGGTGCTAGAAAGGCAGTTTCTAGTTGCCATGGTGACTTAGCACTCATGATTTGTCCAGCCTTGTCATAGCTGACCACATTCCACAAATGTGCTGACAAAAACTGCACTCTTTCCATCTTGAAAACGTTCTATTCCTTTCACCTTCATCCAAGGATCCCTCTGTCTTTTGTGCATTTTATACCTTGAAAGTATTTATATGTCTCTATCTCCCCTGCATTTCTTCCATTGATTACATATGTAGATCTTAAATCTGTTGTTCCGTGCTTTATGATGAATAGCACTAGCTGTCCTCTGGACCAGTGATTCCCAACCCTGTCCTAGAGGACCACCAAGCCTATCGGGTTTTCAGGATAGCCCTAATGAATATGCATGGAGCAGATTTGCATGCATGTCACTTCCATCATATGCAAATCTCTCTCATACATATTCATTAGGGCTATCCTGAAAACCCGATTGGACAGGATTGGGAACCACTGGTCTGGACCATCTCTAAGAACATAAGAACATAAGAAACGCCCTCACCGGATCAGACCGAGGTCCATCTAGTCCGGCGATCCGCACACGCGGCGGCCCATTTAGGTACTCCTTTTTGGAGACCCGGATTTACCGTATCCCTCAATATGATATGCAAGAAGGTGTGTATCCAACTTGCGCTTGAATCCCAGTACAGTAGTCTCCTCCACAACCTCCTCCGGGAGTGCATTCCAAGCACCCACCACGCGCTGTGTGAAACAGAACTTCCTGATATTTGTCCTAAAACTGCTGCCACTCAGCTTCAGTCTATGTCCTCTTGTCCTCATCACATCAGAATATTTCAGTAATGGTTCTTTTTGGTCTATTTTATCAAATCCTTTTAATATTTTAAAAGTCTCTATCAAATCTCCTCTTAGTCTTCTCTTCTTGAGGGTAAACAGCCCCAGCTTCCTGAGTCGATCTTTGTAAGTCAAATTTTCCATTCCTTTAATAAGTTTCGTGGCTCGCCTCTGCACTTTTTCCAGCGTAGTAATATCTTTTTTAAGGAATGGAGACCAGTGTTGGACACAGTATTCTAAGTGCGGTCGGACCATTGTTCTATAAAGTGGCATTATGACCTCTTCCGTTCTACTCGTAATCCCCCTCTTAATTATGCCCAACATCCTGTTCGCTTTCTTCGCCGCTGCCGCACATTGTGCCGATGGTTTTAGGGTACTGTCAATCAGTACCCCCAAATCCCTTTCCTGCTCGCTTTTTACTAATTTCACCCCCAACATCTTGTACTCATATTCCTTGTTTTTGTTTCCTAGATGCATCACCTTGCATTTGTTTACATTAAAGTTCATTTGCCACTTTATCACCCACGTTTCCAGCTTGTTCAGATCTTTCTGGAGGTCCTCGCAGTCCCTTTGAGAGCCAACCGCCTGACATAGTTTTGTATCATCTGCAAACTTTATTATATTGCATGTTGTACCCTCTTCCAGGTCGTTTATAAAAAATATTGAACAAGATAGGCCCAAGAACCAAGCCTTGGAGCACGCCGCTAGTCACTTTCTCCCAGTCCGAGAATTTCCCATTTATGCTAACCCGTTGCCTTCTGTTTTCAAGCCAGTTGCCGATCCATCTGTGTACTTCTCCTCCAATTCCATGGCTTATTAGTTTCTTCATAAGCCTTGCATGAGGGACTTTATCAAACGCTTTCTGAAAGTCCAAGTAAATTATATCCACTGGTTCCCCACAATCCATTTGTTTGTTCACTTTCTCGAAGAATTGTAGTAAGTTTGTCAAACATGATTTCCCTTTCCTGAAACCGTGTTGACTATTCCTTATTAGATTATGGTCTTCCAAGTGTTGCACGATGTTCTCTTTGATTAGTGATTCAACTATTTTCCCTGGAACCGATGTGAGGCTCACAGGTCGGTAGTTTCCTGGATCCCCTCTTGATCCCTTTTTGAAAATTGGGATGACATTTGCTATCCTCCAGTCTTCTGGTATTTGTCCAGTTCTAATTGACATGTTAGCCACTATTAGTAATAGTTTGCCAATTTCCTCCTTAAGTTCCTTTAATACTCTCGGGTGAATTCCATCCGACCCAGGGGATTTGTCGCTTTTTAGTTTGTCAATCTGGGAGTAAATCATGTCCAACGTCACCTTCACTGTTGTTAGGCTTTCCTCTGTGGCCCCTGTGAATATCTTCCCTGTGTCCGGCATTATTGAAGTGTCCTCATTGGTGAAGACTGAGGCAAAGAATGTGTTTAACCTGTCGGCAACCTGTTTATCATCTTTAATTGACCCTTTCTTTCCATGATCATCGAGAGGTCCTACCGCCTCTCTTGCTGGTTTCTTTCCCTTTATATATCTAAAAAAGGGCTTGAAGTTTTTGTCCTCTTGCGCTATCTTCTCCTCGTAGACTTTTTTAGCATCTCTTACCACTTTGTGACACTTCTTTTGGTCAATTTTGTGACAGTTCCAGGCTTCCATCGTTTTTTCTCGTTTTAAACGAGTTCCTCTTCTCCCTCACTGCGTCTTTTACCTCTTTGGATAACCAAGCTGGTTCACCATTTTTCTTTTTACGCCTTCCTTTGGTTATCTTCGGAATATGTAGATTCTGTGCTTCTATGATGGTGTTCTTTAGTAGAGACCATGCTTGTTCAACTGTTTGGATGTCTGCTATGCCCTTCTTTAGCCGTTTTCTAACCAAAGTTCTCATGCTGTTATAATTTCCTTTTTTGTAGTTGAAGGTCGTGGTTTTAGTCTTGATTGGTTTCTCTTTTCCGCTGCTAATGGTAAAATTGATCATATTGTGATTGCTTGTCCCTAGAGGGGCCGTAACTTCTACATCTGCTGCTCTTCCAGCAATGCCATTTATGACCAAGTCCAGGATTGCATTTCCTCTTGTCGAATCTCTTACCATTTGTTCAAGGAAGCAATCACCTAACATTTCAAGAAATTTTAACTCCCTACCGCAGTTTGACGTTGCCAATTTCCAGTTGATCCCCGGAAAGTTGAAGTCCCCCATGATCGTTGTATTTCCCGATTTACTTCTCTGAGTAATTTCCTCCATCATTTCAATGTCTGTTTCCTCGGTCTGTCCCGGGGGTCTATAATAAAGACCAATTTGTGTATCTGCTTCTTTTCGTCCAGGAATCTTTATCCAGAGTGACTCTAGTTTACCATTTACCTCTGTATCTCCTTCACTAACCGACTCTTTGTCTTCTTGGACATACAGGGCAATACCCCCCCCCCCTTTTTGCCCAATCCTATCTCTTCTATATAGTCTATATCCTTTCAATGCCGTGTCCCATTCATTCTCTTCATTCCACCATGTTTCTGTTATTCCTATGATATCGAGTTGTTCGCTTCTTGCTAATTCTTCCAGCTCGCCCATTTTGTTTCCTAAGCTTCTGGCATTGGTGTACATACATTTAAACTGCACTAATTTACTGGATTTGCATGCTCTCACATCCTTTTTTGTATCCATTTGATCTTCTTCATCGGTTCTTGAAGTATCTTCCGGATCTCGCCATATATCAATGTGATTGCTTGGAGTTACCTCAACAGGATATCCTGGTGTCCGTGCCATCGACTGTCAGCTCTCCCCCAAACTTTAGTTTAAAGCCTTCTCAATGGACTTCTTTATATTCTCAGCCAGGACCCTCGCTCCCTGCTTTGCGAGGTGTAGTCCGTCCTTTCTATAGAGCCTTCTTTTTCCCCAGAATGTTGTCCAGTTTCGCACAAAGTCAAATCCCTTCTCCTTGCACCAATGCCTCATCCAGACGTTCACAGCTCTCAGTTCATCCTGTCTCCTTTCGTCCGCTCTCGGTACCGGAAGAATTTCCGAGAAAGCCATCTTCACCTCCCTGACCTTCAGCTTCCTTCCCAGTGAGCGAAGCTGGTCTTTCATATCTTCCCTGTCATACTTCCGCCCGCAAACATCGTTGGTTCCTACGTGGATAAGCACAGCCGTATCCTTTCCTCCTGCTCCATCTAAAATCCTGGTGATCCTGCTGGCCACATCCTTCACTCTTGCTCCAGGCAGGCAGGTGACCATTCTATCTTCTCTTCCTCCCGCAATGTGGCTGTCCACATTTCTTATTATAGAATCTCCGACTATAATCCCAATCTTCTTTAGTTGGAGGTTCCTCGGGGATCTTAAGTCTGTATCCTAGGCGTAAGTCATATCTTCTGTCATCTGCGTCATATCCTCAGATGGTCTGTCTTCTGTGCTGATTGGATTGGTGCCCCTTTCTTCTTCAAATCCTCCTCCTTCTTGGGTTATTCGGATGCTGCTCTCAAGCCCTGAGGTCTCCACAATCTGATGGTGGGCTTCTTCGATGTATCTCTCCAATTCTTGAATCACCTCACTATTGCTAGACTCCTCAATCAACCTCCCCTGTGCGTGATTAGCCTCTTTATTGGTGAGCAGTTCTTCCAGTTCCTTCACTGTTCCCTGTTTATATTCTTTTGAAGCTATAGTCTCTCGGAATTAGAGCCAGTTTACTCATTAGGCAGATTGGCAGACACCTAAGGGCAGCTTCCAGGCTTTGCAGTAAAAGCAAAACAATAAGTCCTGCCTGCCACAAAAACTCCAAGAACTATCAGGGTGTACTTCTACCTGCAAGGAAATGGGGAAATATGGGTAAATGACTTTTAGAATTTTAGAAATTGCTCCCATTTACATTTCATTTGTCATTTTCAGCCATGATAGCAAGGGATTTGAGAACAGCATAATACTTTTTTAGTTACGAGAAGCCTCACTTCAAGCTCCCTAATTGCTGAATGAATGGTGGCATAGTACTGAAGGCAATCATTACAATATTTCTGAGCTCAATTACCAACATCTCATAATAAAGAGCAACATCGCATAGTAATGAGGGGCATTCAATAATTTATCTACCTGGGTATGAAATAAAATAGCAAGCGTGTTGAAATAAGTCTGAGCATGTTGTGACATGTCTCAAGGTTATTCATGCACAGTTGCGGTTCAATGCAAGCCTATCATTTCAAGAGACAGGATGTCAGGAGAGTCCTCTTACAAATCAAATAAGAAACTGCTAGATTTGGAGCACCATTCAGTGATAAAATTTCTCACAAAAGAAGGGAAAAAGCCAAAGGAGATCCATGACATATGACTGCAGTTTATGGTGAGTCTGCCTCATCATCCCACAAAGTAAAATTTTGGAACAAGCAGTTTAAGTAGGGTAGAGGGTCCATTGATGATGACCCTTACAATGGATGGCCTGTAGAAATAACTTCCACAGAAAGGTGCAAGAAAGTTGAGGATTTAATTTTGTCAGACAGACGAATTAAGGTTTCCTGACTAACTGAAGAAATAGGCTTCTTAGCAAATACAGTTTGGAAAATAATTCATGAAAAGTTGGGCATGTCCAAGGTTAGTTCAAAATGGGTTCCAAGAATGCCGACACCATGTCAGAAGGCCACAAGATTCC
This sequence comes from Geotrypetes seraphini, assembly GCF_902459505.1. Taxonomy (NCBI): domain Eukaryota; kingdom Metazoa; phylum Chordata; class Amphibia; order Gymnophiona; family Dermophiidae; genus Geotrypetes; species Geotrypetes seraphini. The sequence continues at coordinate 386,441,657 of NC_047085.1, forward strand.
AGTGCTGTCAGGAGATCTTGGAGATGCTCCGTGAAGACCAAGTGATTTTTTTTTTCATTTTTTGGTGACTGGAGATGAGACTTGGGTCTATCACACAGATACTGAATCCAAAATGGAGTCAATGCAGTGAAAGCACAAGTCAACCCCCACTCCCAAAAAATTAAAAACAGAAAAATCTGAAGGCAAAGTCATGGCAACTGTCTTCTGGGAGAATGAAGGACTTTTGCTTCAGGAGTTCATGCCACACAAGACAATCATAAGCGGGGAGAGTTATGCCAACAAAAAGATCACTTTGCAGGGGTCAATCAAATAGAAAAGATGAGGAAAACTCACAGTCGAGGAGTGTGTGGCGCAGTGGTTGGATCTACAGCCTCAGCACCCTGGGGTTGTGGGTTCAAACCCCGTGCTGCTCCTTGTGACCCTGGGCAAGTCACTTAATCCTCCATAGCCCCAGGTACGTTAGATAGATTGTGAGCCCACCGGGACAGAGAGGGAAAATGCTTGAGTACCTGATTGTAAAAACCGCTTAGATAACCTTGATAGGCGGTATATAAAATCCTAATAAACTTGAAACTTGAAACTTGAGCAGGCATGCTGCTTCTTCACTAAAATCACAGTATGCCATCTGAGAATGTGGGTTTCAGCAGCTGAACCATCCATCTTACAGTCCTGACCTGGCTCCCTCAGATTATTTCCTGTTCCGAATTTTGAAGAAATCTTTCTGTGGACAGCGGTTTTCAAGCGATGAAGATGTCAAGGAAGCTGTGACGTTCTAGTTTGAAGGTCAAATGGAAGAATTCTTTTTAAAGGTGTTTAAGTCATTGCAGGAAAAATAGATGAAGTGTATAGAGCTATCAGGGGACTATATTGAAAAATAAAACAAAAATTTTGTGAAAACTCTTTTCTTTCCTACTGAGGTAGACAAATTATTGAACGAAGCAGATTTCCTTAGAATGCCCAATGCGGTTATAGCAGTCCCAATGTACAGGCAGACTGCCACCTTATCTCTCAAACTCTTCACCTCCTAGCACTAACTGAAACCTGGATCTTGCCTGAAGACTCTGCTTCAGCTGCTGTCCTGTATCATGGAGGCTATCTTTTCTCACATATACCTTGCCCAGTTGGTTGTGGAGGTGGTGTTAGATTTTTATTCTTGCCATCTTGTAGATATCAACCTCTTCTTCCACCTCAATCTCACTGCTCTCCCTCCTTTGAAGTTCACTCCATTCGTCTATTTGCTCCTCTACCTCTCTAAGTAGCAGTAATTTACTGACCCCCAGATAAGTCTCTATCTTCCTTCCTCACTGACTTTGACTCCTAGCTCTTCATCTTTCTTGATCCCTCATCTCCTTCCCTCATCCTTGATGACTTCAATATCCATGCTGATGATCCCTCTGATTCCTACACTTCCAGATTTCTTGTTCAAACATCTTCATACAATCTCCAGCTGTGTTTCACCACTCCTGTGCACCAGAATGGCCACTGCTTTGACCTTGTCTTCTCCTCCAAATGCTATGCCACTAAATTCTATACCTCAACTGTTACGGTGCACAGGTTCGCTGTCCTGGGGCTCCACAAGATGTTTCATTCCCACAGATGGGACCAACTGCCTTTCTCCAACCCTAGTGGACTGCACAAGAGCTAAGCCCGAAGCTCCCACCCCTCTATCCCATGCGGCAAGTGGTGCAAGGGTGCTTTTCAGCTGCCCATCCAGTTCAAATAAGGCATGATATAGGATTATTAGGGTCCAAGGACTCCATTCCTATCAGTTTTGAGATAAAATAAGGTATTTTGAAGAAGATGGAAAAGTTAGAAAAAAACCTGGAAAATCCAAGGTGGCCACCATGGCATTTTGGCATGAAAAAACGGCTTCAAAACATTTCAGGGCTGACCAAAAAATAGGATTTTAGAGGAGGGGTCAGAGACCTAACTGCAGAAACAGTCAACACAAAGTTTTCAAGACCCTCCTCCTCCTCCTTCCCCCCTCCCGATTTTCCGCATAGGCTGTTACAGTCTGTACTCACAGACCATATGCTGGGGAAATGGTGCTGCAGCCTGCTTCAGCTCCTTTAAAGTGTAGTTGGATCTGGAGTGGTTCTCTGCCTCAAGCCACTGGTCAGCAGCCATGCTGAGATCTTTGGGCAAACAGTCAGACCTTAGTAGGACTGATTTACTACCCCCCTGGGCTGCAATGCCTAACACAAAAAAAAGGGGGGAGGCAAAGCTGTAACTGGCACCATAAGTGCCCCGAATAGGGTTACCAGATGTCTGGATTTACCCGGATATGTCCTCTTTTTAGAGGACATGTCCAGGCATCCAGATTGCATTTTGTTTGGGTTTTGAAAATCTTCCACCTGAGAACCGCATTGGGAGGGCATCTGCACATGTACGGTTGCAACATGGTGATGTCACGTGTATGTGCGTGATATCATCGCATTGCATCCACGCATGTGCAGATGCCCTCCTGACACGGTCCCAAGGACGAGAACAGGTTGAGTGGGGCAGGGCTGGGGGGCGTGACAGGAGGAACAGGGCAGGGCTGGGTGGAACTGGGCGGGCCTGGAGGCAGGGCCGTGGGTCGATTTTACAGGAGTAAAATCTGGTAACCCTAACCCTGAAGGACTAATATTGATGCCTAACAGCCTGCACTTAAGCTCCTGACCAAGTAAAGGAAGTGAGCAAGTGCTGAGGGCCCGGTACCCTGAGCTCCAGAAATCTTCAGCAGGCTGGCTGTACAGGCCCCCAAAGGATACACCTACCAGCTGCAGACTTAAAACGTCTACTTTCTCTCCAAGCAGGCAAAGTAGACTCTTGAAGCTGCGCAAAAAATCTGCAAACAATCCAAAAACCCAAAAAAGTCACTGCAAAACAATAAGAAGTAAATTACATTGCATTTATATTTCTAGCCCGCAAAACCTTGCAGATCGATGTGGTTTACAAAAATATAAAAACTGGACATTCCCAGCAATCTACAAAAATTGTCAAAAAATCATATTAGTATTGTATCTGGACAAATTTAACATACTGCATGACTATCAGTCTGGTTTTCGTTCCGGATTCAGCACCGAAACTGTCATGGCATCACTTCTAGACTCCCTCCATACCTTATTCAGCCAGGGTACAAGTGCTCTTACCCTGCAACTAGACCTAAGTAGTGTCTTCGATCTAGTTGACCATGCTATTCTGATCGCCTGTCTGGAATCAATTGGTCTTTCAGGTAACGTATTAAAATGGTTCCGGGGGTTTCTGAGCAAACGGTCATATCAAGTCTACAGTGACAATAAAATATCCTTTAGTTGAGTTAACTCTTGTGGAGTCCCGCAGGGCTCTCTTCTTTCCCCCACATTGTTCAACATCTACCTTGCCTCATTGGGGAACCTACTACATAGCCTAAAGGTTAACTTTTATATTTATGTTGACAATATCACCATTGTTATTCCCCTTACTTCTCTGACCTCCGAGATAAAGATTCATCTATCATCCATTCTAAATGAAATCGAACAATGGATGACCGAATTCAAATTGAAGCTCACACCGACAAAACTAAATTTTTCCTGGCAAGCCCTAATGACAAAATCAAAGACTCCTTGATCTCCCTGAATGGTCAGGATTTCCCTATTGACCACTCCATTAAAATCCTGGGAGTCACCTTGGACCGCCACCTCACTCTAAATGCACACACAGACTTACTAGTTAAAAAATGCTTTTCGGTTCTATGGAAACTCAGAAAATACTTTGATGCACCATCCTTCCGCTTATTGGTTCAATCATCCATCCTGAGCTTGCTCGATTATTGCAATATAGTTTACTTGGGTTCCTTCAAAAAAAACATTCTAAGACTGAATTATTCAAAATTCGGCAGTTTGACTGATCTTTAGGCTGAAAAAATGGGAACACATAAGCCCCTACTATCAAAGACTCCATTGGCTGCCCCTAGAGGCGCGAATCCTGTTTAAGTTCGCTTGTCTATGTTATAAATCAATATTTGGTCTGGCTCCCACTTACCTGGTTTCCCACTTCAATCTGGCAAATTATCTTAGGCCCACACGAAGAATTCATCTGTTCACCTATCCGACAATAAAAGCCTGCCACTACAAAAGTTCATGGACAAAACTCTTGCATTCCAGGCAGCCAAATGGAACGACTGGCTTAGTAATATTTTCGCGCACTCTTCATCCTAATTCAGTTTTAGAAAACTATTAAAAACAAGTCTGTTCAATCGATTTGTTAACTAAGAATCCACTCACTACTTCTTATTCAATCCTGTAACCCTATGTACCTTTTAGCTTTCATATTCTTTATTATGTAAGATTGCATTGCTGACTTTGATTGTAACCTCTTCGCTGATTGTCCAGCGGCTCTTGCTGTAAACCGCCTCGAACTTATATGGCTTTGGCCGTATATAAGAATAAAATTATTATTATTATTAGTGCTCTAGAAATTTTGTAAATAGTATTGATTTTAGTAGTTTTCTAAAATGTAAGTAGGAACAAGACTTCTTGAATAGAGTGTAAGTCCCTATCCCAATTTGCTGCCTGATAAACAAGCAGACACTGCTGGAACCTCTTTTGAGTACAACCTCGAGCTGGGGGAAGACAAATAAAGTGGAGTTGCGTAATGAACAATTTGGTGTAAATAATTCTAATAAGTACTCAGGTGCCTGGCTGTGTAAGACTTTGTAACAAAGAGTGCCCAGTTTAAATAATATACAAACCTTGAAGGGAAGCCAATGAAGTTCTCTATAATAAAATGTGATATGATCTGATTTTTTCAAATCAAAAATCAATCATACTGCGATATTTTGAATTCCTTGTAGTCTAAGTATATTTATATGATAACATAAGAATTGCTGCTGCTAGGTCAGAGCAGTGGTCCATCGTGCCCAGCAGTCCACTCTAAATGAGTCCAGCCTCACGTGCGTACATTCCGGTTTAACAGGAACTTGTCCAACTTTGTCTTGAATCCCTGGAGGGTGTTTTCCCCCATAACACACTCTGTAAGAGCATTCCAGTTTTCTACCACTCTCTGGGTGAAGAAGAACTTCCTTACGTTTAAATTTAGAGTGCCCTCTCGTTCTCTCTACCTTGGAGAGGGTGAACAACCTGTCTTTATCTATTAAGTCTATTCCCTTCAGTATTTTGAATGTTTTGATCATGTCCCCTCTCAGTCTCCTCTTTTCAAGGGAGAAGAGGCCCAGTCCAGCAATATGAACTGAATTTCAGTAATCTAAGGTGCTAAATATAAGGGATTGGACAAGGAGTCTGAATGCAATAGGTTCAAAATAATATTTTATGGTATGCAACTTCCACAAGATAAAAAAAACATTTTTTCACCAACGTCGAGGTGAATGCTTTCATAGTTAGATTTCTGTCTAAATATACTACCAAGATTTTAATTTCAGATTCAATGGGATAATTGGTCCTGCGTAACATAAGCTCATTATCTACCATCTTAATAGTAGGAGAAGCTAAAAAGAACCTGGTTTTATCTGAATTTAACTTCAGTTTGTAAACTCTCATCCAGCTATTCATGATGGACATAATCTCTTAAATTGTATTTAATGATGCAGTCAGATTCAATGGAATAGATATAGCAATCGTTATATCATCTACATAACTAAAGATCTTCAAATTAAATGCTGCACGTTTCTCACCGAGTGATGCCAGATAGATATTAAAGAGTATTGGGGAAAGCGGGGAACCCTGTGGTAACCCACAATGGTTACTTCAAATATTAGAGAATGTCCTTGAAAAATACTTGATATATAAGGAGTTTCAGAAAATCCTGGAACCAAAATAAAACCTTTCCCAAAATACTCACGGCATCAGGACAATCAAGAAGGATGTCATTATCAACCAAGTCGTAAGCACTGCTGAAATTGAACTGCAGTATCAGTGCTCCTGTTCCTCTGCTGAACAGTATGTACAAGTAATTCATTAATGAAATTATTAATGTCTCTGTACTAAATGTGGCACGAAAACCTGATTGAGAAGGATGTAAGAAAGGATGTAAAAGGGGAATTTATCCAAGTAGTCAACCAGTTGTTGGCAAATTATGCCCTCCATTAACTTTACAAATAAAGGTATGGATGCAACGGGTCTATATTATTCTCAGCAATTGAATTTTTTGGATTTTTTTTACAAGTGGTGTAATTATTATATGAGCCTTTCCTTTTGGAAATTCTCCAACATGTAGATCAACCAACTATAAAGGTCTCTCTGAAAAGTTGGACTAGAAGTCATCATGATATTTGAAGAACAAGAATCTAATCGACAAGAAGATTTAACATATACGTTTTTGGAACAGATCAAAGGGACACTTTCATGCTCACCTGCAAAAGGATGAACTGAAGGGGGCAGCAGAGACTTTAGAGAAAGAGTAGTAGCTGAAAAGCTGTGGTTGACATCTTCTCCAGCAGATGTGGATAACCATATGGTTCAGCATACCCTGTCTATTGCACTGGAAACTCATATTACCCCTCAAGTCACTTCATTGGATCACCATCCATTTCCGAGTACAATTCAAACTCTTCTTATTGACCTACAAGTACATTCACTCTGGAGCCCCTCAATATCTCTACACTTATCTCCCCCTATGAATTCTGCTCATCAGGGAAGTGCCTCCTATTCATACCCTTCTCCTCCATTGTCAACTCCAGCCTCTGTCCTTTCTATCTTGCTACACCCATATGCATGGAACAGACTGTCTGAATCATTACATCATGCTCCTTCTCTATCAGTATTCAAATCCAAGCTAAAAGCCTACCTTTTCGAGCCTGCTTTCAACTCCTAACTCCCATTCACCATAAAATTACCTTTATCCATGCTATCATTCTTTCTGCAAGTAACTTCCCAATCCCTGAATGCAATGGTGTAGTGAGAGAGGTTGGTGTCCTCTCTCCAACTCTCTTTCCTGCTGCTTGATCATGCTCTCCCCGTACCTCTTGAATTGTTTGCCTGTGTGAGCAACATCTTCCATCTGCTGCTTCTGACGTCACGTCCTGTTCCCGCGACCATGAAGTGATGTCATTAGAGAGCTGATGTCAGCACGAGCAGCAAGTAGAAGATGCTCTTTGAGCCAGCAAAAATTTAAAGAGGTATGCAAGGAGGGGGCAGAGAGGCTCCAGCACTGGCACCCCATGGTCCGCCCCCCTTTACTACCCACTGTCCAAATTAAATTGTAAAATCTGAGCAGTGGCATAGTGAGGGTGAGAGGCATCCGGTGGCACCCCTCCCCTCTTCTCTGCCCCCCTACCTCCACATACTCCTTCCCCACCCACATCGCTCCCCTTCCCGGGTATCTCTGTAACTTTCCTGGCGCAAGCAGTAACCCCAAAGCTTTGTCGCGCCAGCTCTTCCTCTGATGTCACTTCCTAGGTGCGGGTCTAGGAAGTGATGTTAGAGGAACAGCCGACGCTGGCGCAATAGTAGGTTGGGGTTGCTGCTCGTGCCAGGGACCATACAGAGGTATAGGGGAAGGGAAGCAACACACTCTGGGGGAGGTGGGGGGCGAGAGGACGATGGGCGCCTGCATCCTTAGCAAGAAGGGGCACCCCTGAAAGGTCACTTGGACACACAAAGTCAGAGGCGTGAAGAAAGTACAAGATGTTTATTACAACATGCCGGACTCTAGTACAGTGCTTACTAGAGTGTTAGAATCAGGAAATGTACGGACTTTTATGCCCTTTTCACTAAACATATGCAAACTAATACATGCAAAAACTACAACTTCTCATTTGTTACTTCTATAACTTTTCTACAATTATTATTGGTCCTAAACCAGCACTTATGATAGGTTCAGGGCTACAATTTAAAGTCCTATAGAAAACTAGCTCATTTCTCTGCTTATCTAAATCTTACAGTTCTAAATGTTTACATGTACAGGAGGGTAGGGTACATCATGGCTCAAACTCTTATCTATTTAGCTTACAATGTGGTAAGGTAGGGACATACATTTCAGGCAGATGAGGTCAGTAGATTGTACACTGTTTTCAGCTATGTAGACCAGAGCAATATTTTAAACAACAGTTAACCATTTCATGACCCTACACCCCTACGCCACTGGATCTGAGCAAGAATCGTCTATTACATTTAAGGGCTGGGTTTGCCTTTCAGCGTTATAGAAATGATAAATAGTAGTAAAGAGGGGGAAGGAGGGTTAAGAGGGTCACGGTTTCTAGAAAAAAAGAAATATCCAAACAGAACTTCACAAACTGTCTCTTCCTCCCCTCACTACTGAGGGTAACACGTGCAGTGCCTTTTCCAAGCAGACACAGCACAGCAGCCAGCGTAAGTAACTGCGGAATCGGAAGCAAGCGGCGATTGGTGGACACGCTGTGACGTTTCCCTTTTGGCGCGCAGGCGTGGTAAAGTGCTGCATTCGCCCTACACTCTCTTCCTCCGGTAGGCGTGGGAGCTGGATTCAGGCGCGAGGAAGGAGGGGGGAGTCGTGACTCATTGTCAACGGGAGAGTGAGGTAAGGTAAAAGAAAGAGAGAGAAAAAAACCCAACAGCAACCGCGTACCATAAACCAGGAGCCTCATTTGGTGCTCACTTGGCACAGCGCTACTGTATTCAGTCAGCCAAATTTAAGCTGGCAGTTTTAGTCTTGCAAGCACGGTGCCGGTGTGCGCAGGTGTCCGTGTGGTGCCACAGCTGTTTATCCGTTTTTCTGCACGGTGCAGCAGAAAAGTTGGATGGGTCCGAGCCCCGGTTGGCTCACTGCCTTCCGACCCCTATGCATGGTTGCAACAATGTTATTTTCCGAAGAATAGCGGCTCGGAAAACGGAACGTTGATTTTGTTTAATTCATTTCTTTCATATGGCTTGATGCTGATGAGGGGAGCTGCTGGAACTGACCGCCAGGGAAGCTTTTAGTGTAAATATTTTTAGTGCTGGGTATTTAAATTATCCACTATTGCACCTGTGCTAAAAATGTATGTTTCTTAAATGTGATTTTAAAACGAGATAATTCTGAGGTTCCAGTTCCTGGGAAAATAAAGGTCAGATGCACGTTAAAGGTAGAAGAGATGTTTTTTATTTTTTTATTTTAGAGATGATTGTGATTTTTTTAATTATTATTATTATTATTATGCAAAATGGAAATAAAATTGCTTCATACATAGTCTCTTAAGCAAATGTAATCCGTTATGCTTTAAATTACCGGATGTAACATGAGTGTCTAGTTTTTCTTCTAATCACAATTTCATGATATTTCATCACCAATTTCATCATGATATTTCATCACGTCAAAAATCAGCTTGGTTCTACAAATAAATATTAATTGGCCTTTTAGTGGTTTGACACATCAGATATTAAACGTAGACCACCTGATTCAAGGTGTGGTGATTGGTTTAACACATAAATTTTTTGTTTGCTGTATTGCCTCCTCTCTTTCCAATATTCTGCAATGGAGACGAGGAAAGGCAGAATTTTTCAGCCTAATATTTATTGTACCCATAGAAGCCAGCTCTGTGGGTGCTTGAACATCCCTAATATTGAACTATGTCCAGGGAGGGGTAATTTCTGTTGGATACAGCACCCACCAATCATTTTGAAAAGTTGGCTCCTTTGACTGTACTTTAATTGTTAGCTCTCTTTTGTTGAGATTTGTCTACTGATATTAGACTGCTTGTACAGTTGTTGACTGTGGCTTGCTGGCAAAACAATCTAATGCCAAACCCCAAATTTTTACTGTTAAGGAAGATTCTAAGGCTTTAAGGAAGTTCTTTTCTATTGAATTTGCTGTTCAAAACTGTGTGTCTGATTTGTTCATGAGTGACCTTTTAAGGGAGCAGATAGCTGCTGAGTCTTGAGGCATAGATTGGTCCAGTAGAAAATAAATACATTAGATAGAATATCAATGTTTTACATTTTATAAGTGCAGTTTGAAGGAGGCTTTGAGTTTAGAACAGTTAGGTGCAGTTTCTGCCTCCTCCAAATTGCACCTCGCTTCCAGGAAAGTTCCCTAATCCCCGTGCAAACGTTTCTCTGTGGCCCATTGGTATACAAAGTCCGTCAGTGTTTTCTGGCTGGAGCTGGTGAATCAATTCCATATGCTATTCAATCTGGGTGATACTCTGCTCCCCTCTCAGCTACATTATCACCCAGAGTTTTCTGGATTTAATCTGGAATCCACAACTATGAGTTGGATGTAATGTATCTCCAGCTACCTGGATGTAACGTAAATCTTCTAAAGCTTTCTCTACTCCCATTAGAATTGCAGAAACAACTTTGGCTCCCCTTCCCTCAGCAGTCATGATGTCCAGAAAATATGCCATTGCACAGCATGGAGGTGTTGCTAGTTATTTAAGACATAGAGGTCTTCCCCATAGAGACCCCTTAAGCTTTTAATAACAGAATACTTCATCCCCCCCTCATGCCCCCAAAGAAGCATCCTTGAATTATTTTACAGTAGTACTGTACTTTAATAGTCAAATGTTGATGTTGCCAATTCATTCATTCATACACACTCTGAGGTACAGTAATGATATCTCTGTATAGGGAAGACCTGATGAGGGGGTGAGGTCCTACATAATAAAAAGAATGGGGAATGGAGCCTGTAAATTTTATAGAGTGGGGGGGGGGGAAGGCAAAATAGTATCGGAATACTAGATAAAAAGTTTTATTGATCAGCCCTCTCCCAAAAAGTTATTTTATAGTTAAAACAATTCAAAATAGTAGGTCAGTGTGTTAAATATTCTATTATTTTCTTATGCTCCTGTTGAGAACCTGAGCTGAGTACCTCACTCCTTGCCTTTCAGTTCTCTAGACCCCCCTCCAAATCCAGTGCTTATTATCTCAATTGTGCAATATTGTAAAGTGCATTAAACAGAATATGCCTCCTGGCTATGATTCTACAAGGACCCTCGCCTGTGTTTCCGGCACCTGGGGTCATACAGAGAAAGAGAGAATGCACCTGGTTTACATATCCCAGTCACCTTTTTCTCTCCTTTTCCGTAGCTGGAATTCTGGGCATTTCTTTTCCCAGATAAGAGTTCCTCTTTCTCCCTTGGTTTAAACTTGTAGTGTTTAATTCATTGTAGCCAGCTTACCACAAGGTCATTCTCTTAGCCAATACTGACCATCCCTTTTGCGCTCTTAAGAATCTTTTCTGCTTTCTTGGTCATATTTGAAATAAAGACAACATCTAGCGCTTGCTTGCAAGGCTATTTGTCCTTCTCTCCTATGTTATAGGACAGTGGTTCTTAAACCTGTCCTGGGGACCCCCCAACCAGTTGGGTTTTCAAGATATCCCTAATGAGTATGCATGGGGCAATTTGCATATAACGGAAATGACGGGCATGCAAATCTGTCTCATGCATATTCATTAGGGATATCTTGAAAACCCAACTGGCTCGGGGTTCCCCACTGTTATAGGAGACATACTGTTGTCCAATATTGGCAGACTGGCTCATCGTCCATGTCTTTTAGAGAAAAATAAGGTCATATTAGGAGTATGGACTCCAGAATGTTCTCTTGATATATTTAGAAGAGCTGCATAAACACTCTCAGGACCGGATTCTCAAAATTTACTGTGCCCTTGACGCAGGTTTCTAAACTAGTTCTAGCCAGTTTAGAGTGCCAGAATTTTACCAGCCAATATCAGAATGGCTCACCGTGGTCTTTACTGAGCTTCCTAGCAGTCTCCAACTCTGCTATGCAAATGTAGTATAAAGAGGTCATTAATATTAAAATGGTAATAAAATGGACTCATTAATATTTAAAAGAGCGCTCTAGGTGATTCTCTATCAATATTATTTTTTGAGTTTTGGATTCTATATCAATGCCAGGTGATTCCCTAACCTTGTTGTGCCAAATTCCAGGGCAAAATTTTCCAGCAATGTCTGAGCGCTGATTGACTCGGGTACTGACAGGAAAGTAAGGCTTGACAGCTCAGTCACCCCTTCTCCCCCTGCCCCCCGCCGCAAATAACAATCCCCCCCCCCCCAACAAATCAAAGGATGGCAGGAAGGGTTCCCCCGCCTCCCCTGTACCTTTAAATTCAAGAACAGGAGGGATGCCCACTCCCCCTGCCCCCCGACAACCCTCATTCTCCCTACCTTTATGACGAAGATTGGCTAGATGTCTACTCTCTCTCTGGCAGGCAGGCCTGCCTCTTCAAAATGGTGGGCCTTCCCCTTCCTGGTGCCTCCTGGGATGCATCAGGGAGGGACCTAAGGCTCTGTGAGGAAAATGAGGGGCCTTAGGTGCCTAGGCCAGGGGTAGGCAATTCCAGCCCTCAAGAGCCGGAGCCAGGTCAGGTTTTCAGGATATCCACAATGAATATGTATGAGATGGATTTGCATGCACTGCCTCCTTGAGATGCAAATCTATCTCGTGCATATTTATTGTGGATATCCTGAAAACCTGACCTGGCTCCGGCTCTCGAAGACCGGAATTGCCTACCCCTGGCCTAGGCCAATCAGAGCCTTAGACCCTTCACTGGTGCAACACAAACAAAAAATAGAAATACGTAGACAAAATTTAACTGTGCAACATCATCGAAATAGATAGTGATGCATTTCCCTCTCTTTTGTGGAAAATACAAAGGGGCCCTTTACAAAGCTGCAGCAAAAAGTAACCTTAGTGCATTCTTATGTGTCTTTCCCTTGTGCTAAGTTCCTTTTTTTGCTGTAGCTGGAAAATGGTTCATTTTTTTGTCTATTTTTGGTACTAATGGCCATGTGTTAATGTTTACTCACTAACAAAAAGGGGAGAAAAATAGGAGTTATATATCAGAGGTAATCCCAAAATAGCAACCTAAAAACACCTCGGTGATAAATGTTTTCAAAATACAGTATTACAATTGCCATTCACAATATGTTTTTATGGTGAACATGTGCTCAGATAAGAACCAGAGACAGAAGTTAGTTTGACTTTTCTCCTGACCACAGCTCATAATATAATCATTGCACATGAATCTTTCTTTTTCTTATTTCTGCTTTTCTATTCTTACTTCAGCATTAAATACTTTTATAAGAAAACAATTTTTTTCACATATATTGAAACAAAAGCTGGAGAATCTGTGAGTGATTTATGAAATTATTATTAATTGGTATATATATTCAGCACTCTGGTCATTAAAGGGGGGCCGAGCCAAGGATGGATTTGTAGCAGAAACAGGCAAATTTGAATAGCACTCTTGCTTCTAGGGGTAGCCAGTGAAGTTTGTGGTAGTAGGGAGTTATGTGTTCCCATTTTTTTAGTCCGAAGATCAGTCGGATTGCTGTGTTTTTGAATAATTCGCAATCTTTGTGTGGTTTTTTTGAAAGATCCCAGGTAGATGATGTTGCAGTAGTCGACTAGACTTAAGATGGAGGATTGCACAAGTAGGTGGAATGAGGGGGCGTCAAAGTATTTTCTGATGGATCTTAGCTTCCATAAGGTGGCGAAGCCTTTTTTGACCAGAAGGTCGGTGTGAGCTTCGAAGGTAAGGTTGCGGTCGAGAGTCACTCCGAGTATTTTTAAGGAGTTTGGCCATTCAGGGAGATTGAGGTATCTTTGATTTTGTTGTTTGGGCTTGCCAGGAAGAACTTGGTTTTATCTGAGTTGAGTCTCAGTTTGAAGACGGTCATCCATAGTTCGATTTGCGTTAGGATTGAAGCTAGGAGGTTGTTTATCTCGGGGGTTATGTTGGAAATTTGAGTTAGCCACATGCTTTTTACAGGTGACCAGAGATGGGAAAGGGGGGTGGTCCCTAAATTCCCACAATAAGAGGAAAATAAAATGTCTTTAGGTGTCGGCAGATATTTTCACATGAGACTATGGTAATAAATTGACTTTGACAAAATGCCGCTGTATTCTACATGTGCAATAGTTATAAAACCTGTGGCACAGAGCCTTGTCTTTTGTCTAGGAAGGAAAGGTTTGGCACACTGGTTTAAGTTCAATGCCACTTTCTAGTCCAACTCAGGGCTCTGGGATTTTAATTTTTTTAAGCAATCTTTTTGTATTATTTTGTATCACGTTAAACTTTGAAGTATGACTGCATAAAATTTGCATATACTTTAAATTTATGATTTACCAAAGAAAAAGTAAAGGCTAAAATAATTTTTATAAACTAACCCCGAGTTCTAAATAGATTTATTTTCTGGGAAAATGCACATTATTTGGCCGAGCACTGCCAGTCATCTGGAAAGTTGTAAGAGTAGAAACTTGAGGCTGATTAAGTTCCCTAAAATCAATTGTTTTGCTACTTGAACTGTTCTGTAGTCATTTAGTGGAAATGTTAAACATACGGAAAGAGAAGCTTAGCTGTTAGAAGAGCAGACAGGGAACCAGGAAAGCCAGGGTTCAGATCTTGTACAGAGTGAAATGTATTGTACCAAGAAAATATATCTTGCTGCTGACTATAAAGGCCTTCCTTCAGAGAAGAGGAGCAGTAGAGAATTACACGCCAAAAAACCCTAGGTCAAAGTCAGCTTGTGGGAAAAGATACCATAACTTCAGTCTTATTTCAAAACCCATATTGATCATAGTTTTTTAATTAGAGATTATTGCATAAATTGTTTTTAATAGTTTACAGAAAAAGGGCTGAAAACATGTCTTAGGTCAAAATATATATATATTTTTTTACTGTGGGCTCCTTTTACTAAGCCGTGCTAGCGGGGTTAATGCGCGTGACTTTTCATCACGCGCTAACCCCCGCACTGGCCAAAAACTACTGTAAACTGGCAGCACCATGGGCTCTTTTTACAAAGGTGTGCTGGTGTTTTTAATGCTATAGCGCGCGCTAGCAGAAAATCTACCGCCTGCTCAAAAGGAGGCAGTAGTGGCTAGTGCACGTGATAATTTAGCGCATGCTATTCCGCACGTTAAGGCCCTAGTGCGCCTTGGTAAAAGGAGCCCCATGTTTCAGAATGACAAATGGCAGGGTATACACAATAATATTTAGCTTACAAATAACCCAATGATAGAGCTATAAAGTTATTATACAACAAATATGTGATATGATAAATTCTTAACATCACCTATTAAAGGTACTTTGTTTATGCGAACAAATGAAAATGACAAATGTGATCGCTAAGGATTAGAACATAAGAATTGCCGCTGCTGGTTGAGGATCAAGATGGCCGCTGAATGTCTAAACTGAGCGTCACGAGTTGGTGAGCTCCTTACTTATTTTTGGATTTCCCGGCGAACTTACCACAGGATGCCCAAGCGGAGGGGTCGGAGTTCGGCTGGGGCCTCGCGGAGCTCCGTCGGACCCGGCTTGGGTAACATTGAGGAGCTGTTCCGTCACATGCAGGGCTCCCTACAGTCGGAGGCGCTCCCGCTAGAGACACCCCGAACGGGCAGAACGGAGGCGATCTCTTTGGGACTTGAGACCACGCTAAGCCCTGACACAAGGGCTCCGCCCCCATGCCCTCAGGTTACCAGCTCCCCGCGGGCGGGGGAACTCTCCAAAGTGGGAGTGTGTTCTGCCCTGGAGGCCGTTGCAAACCATGGAGGGAGCAGGGATCCAGGCTCTCTACATTTTCAAGAGAGTCTGTATTAAGAAACAGAGGAGTCGACAGCAGAGGGGAGCGGACAGATCCAGGAGAGTGCTCAACAGGCAGTTTCACCAGAGGGAGAAGAATCTGCAGCTTACTCTTTTCATTTTCAGAGACCCCATGAGGTAACACTTGAAACTATCTGGGACCTGGTTGCTAATATTCCTAATTTGTTAAAACCTCAATTAAATCAAATAGAAGAAAAAATAAAACATCATGATAAAGACATACAAGAAGTAAAACAGGAAACAACAGAGCTTAGAAAAGAGTTTGTCAGCATCAACCAGGAGTCATTTAAGTCCAAACAAATTTATGAAACATTAATTAAGGATAATACCAATCTTAGAAGAAAGTTAGTCCTTGGAAAACTTTTCCCGTGGAAATAATCTAAGATTGGTAAATTTTACTAAGGTCTTAATGATTACATCTCGGGAGATGCTGAAAAGATACATGATGGAAATTTTGGGTTTGTCTGAAAATATGTTACCACCATTTACACAAGTTTACTATCTTCCTATTAATTAACGGAAACAACAGCAAGAGGGTGAACAGGAAAATTTGGATGTGTCCACTATTGGAATCCTCAAATACTGAAAAGGCAGTCCCAGCAACCCTATTATTAACAGTGGCATTGGCCCCAGACAAAAACTGGTTACTGAGACTTTTCTTTAAAAATAAATTGAAAATATTTTTAGGAATGCAGATACAAATGTATCCTGATCTTGCCAGAGAAACCCAGAAGCGTCGTAAAGAATTTCTATTATTAAAGCCAGGGGTGTTGGCCCTAGGGACAACTTTTTATTTACGTCACCCATGTAAATGCATAGTATATTATTCTTCTCAGAAATTTGTCTTCTTTGATCCTTCCCAGCTGGTGACCTTCCTGTCGCTGTCTCGCTTGGACAAAGAAAAGGATGATAAGATCTAGCCCTAGATAGGAAGTTATTAAGGAGCTTTGAGCTCAGTTTAGATTAATCTTAGCATTCTTTGTTTCTTTTCTTAATTTAAACTGTCCCTTGTACATCTAGATCCTCAAAGTGGACTTGAGTTAAAAATTTAAGTAACATAATGGAGTTTTCTTTTGAAAATATGGATATGTATTATTCATTTGTTTCTTTGTTTTTTGGACTTTAATATCATGTACATGGTTATGTATCCTTAACTAAAATTTTTGCTTTCTGTACAAGTTTATACTTGATAATCAATTATAAAATGATAAATAAATAATAATAATAAAAAAAAGAATTGCCGCTGCTGGGTTACACCAGTGGTCCATCCTGCCCAGCAGTCTGCTTACGTGGCGGCCCTCAGGTCAAAGACCAGTGCTCTAAATGAGTCCAGCCTCACCTGCGTACATTCCAGTTCAGCAGGAACTTGTCCAGCTTTGTCTTGAAACCCTGGAGGGTGTTTTCCCCTATAACAGATTCCGGAAGAGCGTTCCAATTTTCCACCACTCTCTGGGTGAAGAAGAATTTCCTTATATTTGTATGGAATCTATCACCTTTCAACTTTAGCGAGTGCCCTCTCGTTCTCCCTACCTTGGAAAGGGTGAACAGTCTGTCTTTGTCTACTGAGTCTATTCCCTTCAGTATTTTGAACGTTTCAATCAAGTCCCCTCTCAGTCTCCTCTTTTCAAGGGAGAAGAGGCCCAGTTTCTCCAATCTCTCATTGTATGACAACTCCTCCAGCCCCTTAACCAATTTAGTCGCTCTTTTCAGGACCGGGTCGCCCTTGTCTATCCGCCTGTTTACTCCCTCAAAGAAGTGCAGCAAGTTCGTCGGACAAGATCTGCCTTTGCATACAAAGGCAATTTGCATACAAGAATTAGCCAGATTGCAATTTTGCATAGACAGTTTAAAGTACCAGTACATGTTTGAATGTCCACAATTTGCTGCAGTGCCTGGACAGTGATGCTAAGCTGTAGCTTTAAATGCACTAGTTATTCTCCAAGATAACTACTACAACTTATTAAGATTTCTAATCTCTAATATCATTTTGTAAATGGACGTTTTCAGTCCACAAAGTGAAAGTTTTTGTTTATTTATTTGATTTTATATCCCGTCAGCCCCAGAGAGCGGATTACAAATTAACATTCACAGTTGTAAAGTAATTACATTACGTAGGGATACAGTTAGCACTCATAGGGTTACGATGACAGTATATAGGTTAAGGTAAGTTCACCTACGGGGTTACATTAACAGCACAAGGATTAAGGTTCAGCAGAGCATGGTGCCAAGATATTATGGTCAGAGTGTACAATGTGAGGAATCTGATAGTACAATCTAATACATATGTTCCCTAGTACCGTAATCAAACTGGGTTAGCATAGACATGATGAATGTGACAGATAAATATGGCTACCGTGATGTATAATCTAATATATATGTTCCATAGGAATTTAGCTTGTTTAGTATAGACATAACAGATATGCCAAATAATTTGGTTACCATACTGTCCTGCCTATGGGCATTGTTTGTACAAAGATGGCCTACAACAATAGTATCAGTTGAAGTGGCCATGTTTTATGGAAGATTCCTTAGGACAGTAGTGGAGGGAGAGTGAAAAGGTCATTTAAGGATGCGTAGATGAGGCTAGGTAAAGAGGTAGGTTTTTATAGCTTTCTTGATGTTTAGAAGGCCCTGAAGTGCTCTGATCTGAGGAGGTAAGTTATTCCAGAGGTTTGGTAGGAAATGGAAGTAGGATCTTTTCTGGGCAGTTTGGCGTTGCAGGGCATGGCCTGGGGGTATTTGTAGTCCTATTTCATTTTCGGTGCATAGCGGTCTGATGGGGGTGTAGAGTGGAAATTTGTGTAAGAAGTAGCTGGGCACCATATTGTGGAAGGATATATATGCTAGCTCCAGGCCCTTGAAAATGCAGCGTTTGGTGATGGGTAACCAGCGGGCAGATCTCGGAGCCGGGGAGACAGGGTTGCGGGCCTTCAGGTTTTTTAGTAGCCAGATTGCAGAGTTTTGAACTCACTGAAGTCATTGAATGTTTTTTGCTGTTAGTCCATTGAATAAGGTGTTGCAGTAGTCCAATCGAGTGAGGACGTAGGTGTAGAGTAGTTGAGTGAAGTCTTGCTCAGTGAAATAGTTTCTTATCTTTTGGAGTTGGCGGAGATAATAAAAAGAAGAGGAGACCACATATGAGATATGGCTGGAGAGTGATAGATCTAAGTCAAGGATAATCTCTAGGCTCCACACTTGGTATCTTAAGCAGAATACCCATGTTGACTAAAAAATGTCAAACATTTTTTGCAAATCATGACGGCAATGATATCACAATAGATATTTGTTGCATGATCATTTGTTGCAGTTTGGATATGAATGTCTGAGGCTCTGAACTGGATTGTAGGTACAGAGAGATGTTTCTAATTCATCTTTGGTAGCCCTGTGTGAGTGAAGATTTTTTTTTAATTTTTTTAATAGTGTTTTCTGGTTGACTTTTGTATGTTTTGCTTATAATCTACCTTACTTATACAAGTGAAATATAAATATGCCATAACCATTGCTTTATAGTTAATTTTCATAGGCCTAGTTAAAAGCCATACGAGGGGCCGCTAAAAAATTCTCAGCCGAACCAAGAAGAGAATGATGTGGAGCCATGAAACTAATAAGTTATTCTACACTTTTCTTGACATTTTTTGTTTCAATGATATGAAATGAAAAGTGTGGAATAATTTGTAAGCTTCATGGCTCTACATCAGTGGTCTCGTACTCAAACCCTTTGCAGGGCCACATTTTGGATTTGTAGGTACTTGGAGGGCCTCAGAAAAAATAGTTAATGTCTTATTAAAAGAAATGACAATTTTGCATGAGGTAAAACTCTTTATAGTTTATAAAGCTTTCCTTTTAGCTAAGTCTTAATAATAATAATATTGTAATTTATAGCTAAAGAGACATATGATCAAGAAACTGTTTTAGTTTACTTTTGTGATTATGATAAACATACCGAGGGCCTCAAAATAGTACCTGGCGGGCCACGAGTTTGAGACCATTGCTCTACATCATTCTTGGTTGGTCTGAGAATTCAGTGGCCCTCATATTTTACTATAGCACACACAGCCATTTATTATACAAAAAAATGAGTGATCTTACTATTTTGAAACA
Source organism: Geotrypetes seraphini (assembly GCF_902459505.1). Taxonomy (NCBI): domain Eukaryota; kingdom Metazoa; phylum Chordata; class Amphibia; order Gymnophiona; family Dermophiidae; genus Geotrypetes; species Geotrypetes seraphini. The sequence continues at coordinate 386,461,259 of NC_047085.1, forward strand.
GATTTCTTTGTGGTTCTGAACACTTCCTTGATATGGAGGTAAATATGCAGCAGGCGTCGGACACAGCATGCTGCCTTTTGATTCTTCTCTGTTTTGGCCTCGGTATGGAGGAAGTGAGTTTTCTCAGAAACCACCTTCTCTCATGCAGACTTGTGACATAGTAGAGGATAGTGTAGGAAATCATGAAATTCAGAATGACATTGATAACACGGAAAACTGGTGTGCTGGTTTTTTCTTGCTCTCTTGAAGGAACCACTACCCTAGTCCAGTGTTTCTCAACTTCTTCAGGCCAAATACCCCCTAAGTCTAACAAATATCGATCGAGTACCTCCTGCCCAGGCTCCGTCCCACCCCCATAATAGTACTGCAATTTCTTCCATCCATTTTTCATATACATACAATATAATCTTACTAGGCTTTAAGCCCGTTACATTAATGGATGCTAGAATAGATGTGTGTGTCTATCTTTCTTTCTGTCTCTCTCTTTCCTCGGCTGTCAACCACCACCCCTTGCCTGCACCCCCTGTCCAACAGCATGGTCCGCACTGCACATTCCAAGGAGGGGAGCAGAAGGAACGACCCGATCTCCTCATCCAGCACAACCTGTACCTGCCAGCCCCACTCTGCCTCCCTGCAGGGGACATGCTGCGGGACGCCACTGACCTAGTCACTGCCATCTTGCTTTCAGGGGGCTGTCGCAAGCTGCTCCTAGCTGGTGCACACGCCGCAAACTGTGTCCTTCCATGGCTGTATTCTATTTGCGGCGCGTGGGACACGCGCCGCAAATAGAATATGGCATGGAAGAACACAGTACACTGCAGGGATCACAAAACCCTAAGTGCGTATGCGCGCTTAGTTTTATTATAGAGGATCCTATATAATAAAACTCTAAGCACACATGCGCACTTAGGGTTTCGTGTTCCCTGCCGCTGTGGTGTGTGATCCGTGGCCGGATTCTATTTTAGAACGCAGCGGCAGGGAACACTCTGGAGCTTCCCCCCCCTCACTCACTGCGAAAGAAACCACTGTCGCCACCGTCGTTCCTTCTGCTCCCCTCTTTGGAGTGTGCAGTGCAGGCCAACGGGTTTCCTGGGCAGCTGAACGCAGTCTCCGGGCGGCCACAGCCTCAGCAAACGCCGGTCTTCCTCCCAGCTCGGGTCCAGAGCCTTTCCGCCCCCAGCGAGAGGTTGAGTGTCGTCATCTTCACCCCCCCCTACTCCCCTCCCCGGCGCACCCGATCCCCCGTTGAGCCTCCCATCCGACCCTCCAACCGCGGTCTGGCTGGCTCCCTTAGTCCCTTGCCGCCGCCCCCTTCCCTTCCCACGGTCCCAACAAACTTCTTGACTAGCAGTGGCCGCAGCACTCTAAACACGCTGCTTCACGGCCTTCTCCTGCCCCGATTTGCTCTGCCGGTGATGCGGCAGAGGGAATCGCGGGCAGTAGAAAGCAGCGAAGCAGCGTGTTTAGAGTGCTGCGGCCGCTGCTCGAGCCGGGAGGTTTCTGGTCGTCTCGCAGTGCGAGGGTCGGATGGGAGGGTAAGTGGGGTCGGCTGCACTTCGGCGGTAGTGGCCTTCTCTCATTCCCTCCCTTTCACTAAATCTACTACACTAACCAAAGTCCTCAAATTCAAGGACACAAATTTCAAAGAAATGGGAGACTTCGTTCACCAGGCGCTACAAAGCCAAGAAGAAACCGATAACGTGGAAGACATGTGGTCGACTTTGAAAGCAACCATACAAGAAGCAACAAACCGCTATGTAAAATCAGTAAGTAAACGGCGAAGGAACAATAAACCACAGTGGTTTACTGTGGAGATCTCAGACCTGATCAAGGAGAAGAAAAAAGCATTCATCTCTTACAAACAATCAGGGAAGCAGGACTCTAGAGCAGACTACCTGGCCAAATCAAAAGCCGTCAAAACAGCAGTCAGGGAGGCTAAATTCCTCATGGAGGAGTCTCTAGCAAAGAACATCAAGAAGGGAGATAAATCCTTCTTCAGGTATATCAGTGATAGAAGAAAAAACTCAGGCGGGATTGTACGTCTTAGGAAACCAGACGGAGACTATGTGGAAAAGGATTCGGAAAAAGCCCAACTATTAAATGAATACTTCTGCTCAGTCTTCACCCGAGAAGCGCCAGGGCTCGGCCCTCAGCTACAGACAAGGGTTGGCTCAGTTGACCCGTTTAGTAACTTTGAGTTTACGCCCAGCAGTGTCTACGGTGAGCTGTCAAAGCTCAAGGTTAACAAAGCAATGGGGCCGGACAACCTGCACCCCAGGGTGCTTAGGGAGCTGAGTGATGTCTTGGCGGAGCCACTGTCCGCGCTCTTCAACCTCTCCCTTAGTACAGGCAGCGTCCCGTTGGACTGGAGGATGGCTAACGTCATTCCACTCCACAAGAAAGGCTCAAAGATGGAGACAGCAAACTACAGACCAGTGAGTCTAACATCGATAGTGAGCAAACTAATGGAAACTCTAATCAAACACCAATTAGATAAGATCCTGGATGAGGAGAATCTACGGGATCCCCGACAACATGGATTTACTAAGGGGAGATCCTGCCAATCCAACCTGATCAGCTTCTTTGACTGGGTAACGGGAAAGCTGGATATAGGGGAGTCCCTGGACATCGTGTACCTGGACTTTAGCAAAGCATTCGATAGCGTACCACACCGCAGGTTACTGAGCAAGATGAGTTCTATAGGATTAGGTAACACATTGACGAAATGGGTTGGGAGCTGGCTTGGAGGTAGGCTCCAAAGGGTGGTGGTGAACGGCACCCCCTCCGAAATGACGGAGGTGATTAGTGGAGTACCACAGGGCTCAGTCTTGGGCCCAATCCTATTCAACATCTTTATAAGAGACTTGGCAGAAGGGCTTCGAGGTAAAATAACATTATTCGCCGATGACGCCAAACTGAGTAATGTAGTGGGCAAATGCACAACAGACGAAGATTCAGTGCCCGACAACATGATGCACGACCTACTCCTACTGGAGCGATGGTCTAGGACAGTGTTTTTCAACCGCTGTTCCGCGGCACACTAGTGTGCCGCGAGATGTTGCCTGGTGTGCCGTACGGTCAGGGCCGCCATCAGGGCAGTACCACCAGTCTAGGGAGAGGGGCGGTCCGCCCCACGTGGACAGGAGAGAGCTGGACGGGGGACCCGCGGAGTTCAATACATCTCGAGCCGCGAGGCTCGTCTTCTGTTCCTGCCTGCCCTGCAGCTAACATATAGCCGATCGCAAGCGTTCCCCGATGTCAGCGTGACGTCGGAGGAAGGGCTTAAGCAAAGCCTGTCCTCCGACGTCAGCGCTGACGTCGGAGAATACTTCCGTTCGGCTATTTGTGTGCGGCAGGGCAGACAGGAAGCAGAAGACAAGCCTCGCGGCTTGAGCTTCGTTTTGCTGAGAAAGTTGCAAAGATGGGCTGGTAGGCAAACACGGAACACAAAAGAGGGGAGGGAGTGCGTTTTGGACACAAGGCATGAACTTGGGAGAGAGGAAGGGAGGGAAAGAGATGCTGAGGTGGGGGAGGGAATGGGTTTTTGGACACAGAAGGCATGGACTTGGGAGAGAGGAAGGGAGGGAAAGAGATGCTGAGGTGGGGGAGGGAATGCGTTTTTGGACACAGAAGAAATGGACTTGGGAGAGAGGAAGGGAGGGAAAGAGATGCTGAGGTGGGGGAGGGAATGAGTGTTTGGACACAGAAGGCATGGACTTTGGAGAGAGGAAGGGAGGGAAAGAGATGCTGAGGTGGGGGAGGGAATGAGTGTTTGGACACAGAAGGCATGGACTTTGGAGAGAGGAAGGGAGGGAAAGAGATGGTTGTGTACACGGGGAATAGAAGAAAGGAGAATTTTTGGTCATAGGGAGGGAGTGAGGTACAAATAGTGGCATACCAGGGTGGGGGGGGGGCGGTCTGCCCCACCCCGGGTTTACGTCCCAAGGGGGTGCACAGCTGGCCACCCTCCAGTGTTGTCCCTAGGCCGGCAAACTGCGGCTCTTTAGCCACTTGAGTGCCACCGCCGCCAACGGTGTTGTTGGCGGTGGCAGCATTATAAAATACTTTCTTTGTGTTTATTTGATTTCTATTCAAGAGAATTACTTTATATATAGTCAATATAGGCACAGAGTTAAATTTTTTAACATTTTCTAATGGTGGTGTGCCTCGTGATTTTTTTCATGAAACAAGTGTGCCTTTGCCCAAAAAAGGTTGAAAAACACTGGTCTAGGACATGGCAACTCAACTTCAATGCCAAAAAATGCAAAGTTATGCACCTGGGCAGCCAGAATCCATGCAAGTCTTATACCCTTAATGGCGAGATCCTAGCAAAAACGGTAGCAGAACGAGACTTGGGGGTAATCGTCAGTGAGGACATGAAGTCTGCCAATCAAGTGGAGCAGGCTTCGTCCAAGGCAAGGCAAATCATGGGCTGCATACGAAGGGGTTTCGTCAGTCGTAAGGCGGAAGTCATTATGCCATTGTATAGATCCATGGTGAGGCCCCACCTGGAATACTGTGTGCAATTCTGGAGGCCGCATTATCGCAAGGATGTGCTGAGACTGGAGTCGGTGCAAAGAATGGCCACCCGGATGGTCTCGGGACTCAAGGATCTACCATACGAAAAACGGCTTGACAAATTACAGCTATATTCGCTCGAGGAGCGCAGAGAGAGGGGGGACATGATCGAGACGTTCAAGTATCTTACGGGCCGCATCGAGGCGGAGGAAGATATCTTCTTTTTCAAGGGTCCCACGACAACAAGAGGGCATCCGTTGAAAATCAGGGGCGGGAAACTACGAGGTGACACCAGGAAATTCTTTTTCACTGAAAGAGTGGTTGATCGCTGGAATAGTCTTCCACTACAGGTGATTGAGGCCAGCAGCGTGCCTGATTTTAAGGCCAAATGGGATCGGCACATGGGATCTATTCACAGGGCAAAGGTAGGGGAGGGACATTAAGGTGGTCAGACTAGATGGGCCGTGGGCCCTTATCTGCCGTCTATTTCTATGTTTCTATGTTTCTGTAAAGGGAGTGGGGAAAAAGAGAGAGAGATCCAGGGTACATCTCTCCCACTCCCTCTACTGCCACATCCAGCATTTCTCCCTCCTTTCCACCAGTCCAACATCTTTTTCTCTCTGCCTCCTACACGCATCCTCTCCTCTAGTTCTCATTCCCTCCCCCAACCAACATATCTCTCTGTCCCTCCATGAGTCCAACAATTTTCCCTCTCTCATCTCCTGGATCATGTGCAGCATTTTTCACCACTGCCCACCAGCCCCATGCCCATTTCTTCTTCTATCACCCCTCTCCAGCACCATGCCACATTTCTCCCTTTCATCTTTCTTTCCCCATGCATCTCTTACCTCTCTCCATGCCCAATTTTCCTTTTTTTTTTTTTCCCTTTCTCCATGTGCCACCATCTCTTTCCCTCTCGCATACTCATGGCCAACAAGTTAGTGCCTTCCTCCCTCCTGTGTCCCATGTTCATACCACCTCCCTGCCTTCCAGCTGTTGCCCCAGAATTGTGCCTCTTCAATACTCCAATGCGCTCCTTCCCCCCTCCTCCTTTCTCCATTTGACCCAGAAAGATCGTGTCCCCCTTACTTGTTCGAGCCGCCCTCGCTCCATCTGCCTTTAGCAGCTTGTTGGGGGGGACGCAGTGATTCACACGCTGCACGTGGCTGACCCTCCGATGTCGGCTCTGATGTTGGAGAGAAGGACAGGCGGGCAGAGAATATTCTCCACGCCAGCCATTTGATTTGTAACCAGTTCCTCACAATTCAATAAACTGACTGTTCTTTGTGTTTCCCATTACAGGATGGCTGTGGCTCCTCCCAGCTATTGTTTTGTGGCTTTTCCACCACATTCCAAGGCTGATCATATAGTGTTTGGGAAGAATTCAGCCCGTCCTAGAGATGAAGTCCAGGAAGTTGTGTATATCCCTGCTGCTAATCATGAGCCATCCAGCAAGGTTGAGGTGAGCTGTGCTGTCTGGTTATTGCTAACTGTTCTGGAATTTATTATGTTAATTTTTATAGTACACTGTAAAATATGGGCAGAACTTTTTAAGGTGCGTACCATTTGCTTGCTTTAAAACAAGTTTAAATATGATTTAAAAAAAAAAATCATAACTGAGTGCTCATCATTTTACTGCAAGTTATGAACAGGTTTGCTATACAGAGTGGTCAGTATTTTTAGAAAAGTGCAACAAGAACAAAGATGTATGAGATGAACAAACAGGGATCATGTTTGTGACCTTTGATCCCCAATTTCCAGGGGTTTGTCCATTACAGCATAGTATTTTAATTTCTCTCTTTTTTTTTTTTTCTTAACAGTGCACATATATTATGATAGATCAGGTTCAGAAAACACAAGCTGTAATTTTGAGTAAGCCTGCATGGATGTGGGGTGCAGAAATGGGAGCCAATGAGCATGGAGTTTGCATTGCCAATGAAGCCATTCTCGCCAGAGAGCCAGCTAGTGAAACTGAAGCCTTGCTGGGAATGGATCTGGTCAGGTGAGTGACAGTTCCACTGTGGATCAGAGAGAGAGAGAGTGGTGTAGTTTTGAAAATGAGCTAGCTACAAAATATAAAATTTATTTGCTTGCTTTTATTCTGTTCCTGACAAATAAAACTCAAAATAAAAACACGAAATGGCACACTGCGTTAAACATACATCAGCATTTTGTGTTGATAAAATCACATTAGGAGCCTTCATACAGTTATCCCAGGACAAGCAGGCAGGTATTCTCACATATGGATGATGTCACTGATGGAGCCCGGATGCGCACGCCTCACAAGCAAGACTTGCTTGAAGAAACTCGAAGTTTCGAGTTGCCCGCACCGCGCATGCGCGAGTGCCTTCCCGCCCAGCACAGGGCGTGTCTCCTCAGTTCTCAGTTTTCCACGGAGCCGAGAAGTCAGTCTTTGACTCTCTGCGTTTAACTTCGTTCACTTTTTGCCTTCTCTCAACCGCGGTTTGTGTTTTTTTTTTTTTTAAATTGCTGTTTTATTTTATTTCTTTCATTTTGGTTCAAAAAAAATTTTTTTTTCGTCTTCCATTCATTTTCCGTGACAGGCTGCTCGGCCGCAGCCCGAGGGCTTCGTCTTTGCAACGGCTATTTTTCCGTCTATGTCCCGGCCTGCTACAGGCTTTAAGAGGTGTAGCAAGTGTCAGCGTGTGATCTCTCTCATGGACCCTCATGGACGCTGCCTCAAGTGCCTTGGGCCGAAAAATCATCCTAGGTCGTGCCTGCCTTGCCAAACACTTCAGCCTCGTGCTTTCAAGCATCATTGCATTCTGGTGGACAAGCTTTTTGAGATGGAGTCTCCTACTGATCCCTCGACTTCGAAAGTGTCTTCGGCCTCGACTTCCATCGAGGCTCTTTCAGCGCCTACTGCTTCCACCTCGAGCCTCATCAGACCTTCATCATTTGCAGCGGCTCTTGCTTTGACATCATCTGCTCTATCTTCCCCTGTTTCCTCAGGTCAGATAGCTCAGCAGTCGGTTCCGCTAGTGGTGATTAAAGTGTCCAAGACTTCTAAGTCGAAACACTCTCAACTACCTCGAAGGAACCTCCAGCCAAAGCAGGTGGTCCGGTTTCAGACGTGGATCCATCCTTGCCGGCTTCTTTCCAGACCATGTTAGAGACGCAGTTTATTCAGTTCCTTACTAACATGGGACCTAAACTGCTTCCTCTTATACAGCCTGGGCATTCAGCAGACTCTCGCGAGGTCAAGCCGCTTCCTATGCCCCAGTCTGAGCTTCCACACTCTTTGCAGGGAGCAGAGTCTCTGCGAGTGTCTGGTCTGCCATCCAAGCACGAAAAGCAAGGAGCAGATTCTTTGCGAGTGCATCGATGAGAATCCTCACACTCTAACCAAAGAGCAGAGTCTTTGAGAGTGCATCGAGGTTCCTCCACCAAGTGTCTGGAGCTTCGATCTACAGCCTCTAGCCCTATTCATACATCGGCATCGACTGCTTACGTCTCCGAGGCAAAATCTCCTCGATCTTCGAGATCTGGTTCCAGACACAGTTCTCACCACCATTCGAGGCCTTCATCGAGGCATCCTTCCAGGCATCATTCTTCTTCTCAGGATAGACTATCTTCCTCGAAGCTTCGATCTATTCCAACCTTGACCAGACCACCGACTCTTCATTCGAGGTCTCCGATGCCGGACCTCGAGGATATTCCAGTCTCGATTGCCTTGTCCAAGTCACCAGGTTCCTTTGATGCTTTTTTCCATGCCGAGGCTTCTTCTTTGACACAGGCTGCCTCGACGTCCTCGAGTCCTTCTCGAGGCAAACCATTGGCAGATCAGCTATCTTTCTCGTCTTTCCTGCGACAGATGGCTGTAGACTTGGATGTTCAATTGGATACTGGCTCCAAATATTCTAAAGAGTATCTAGAAGTCATGCATCTTCCTCAACCTCCGGCAGAATGTCCTAAGCTTCCACTTCATAAGCTTTTGAATCGGACTTTTGCTCGATGCATGGAGACACCTTTTTCCATACCAGCAGTTCCAGGAAAATTAGACTCTAGGTATAAAACTGTGAATCGCAAAGGGTTTGACAATTCACAATTATCTCAACAATCCCTGCTTGTTGAATCCTCCTTTAAGAGATCCCATTCTTCCAAGGTTTATGCCATAGTTCCTCCAGGAAGGGAGGGGAAATCTATGGACAAATTTGGACGTCGCATCTACCAGAATGCTATGATGTCCTCTAAAGTCCTCAATTATAATTTTTATTTCATCACTTATTTTGAATTTCTTCTTTCTCTTCTACCAAAGTTTTTGGCTTATTTGGATAACCACATGCATTTTGAGTTTCAAGAAGTCATTGTTTCTTTCTCTCAATTACGTCTCCATCTCCTCCAATCATCTTATGATGCCTTCGAGTTATCTGCCCAAGCGGCTGCTTGCTCTGTAGCTATGTGTCGTCTTGCCTGGCTTCGTACCATTGACATGGACTCTAACCTTCAAGACTGCTTAGCTAACCTTCCTTGTCAAGGCAATGACCTCTTTGATGAATCCATCGAGGCAGCCACCAAAAAATTATTTGACCATGAAAGATCTTTTGCTTCAATAGTCAGACCTAAACCAAAGCCAGCTCCTGCCAAGCCTGCACACCCTACTGTTATCTATCAAAGGCGTTTTGCTCCAAAGCCGGCTCCTTATACTCGCCCTCCTCTGAAAAAACAGCAATCTCAGAAGCAACAGAAACCCCAACCTTCTGCTGCACCTAAGGCTTCTCAGCCTTTTTGATTGTTTACAACAGAGCATAACCTCCACCGTTCTGTCTCTGTTTCTTTTTCCCCCTGTAGGAGGTCGTCTCCATCATTTTTACAAACGATGGACGTTAATTACATCTGACCTCTGGGTGCTTACCATCATCAGGGAAGGATACTCTCTTCATTTCACTCAGGTTCCACCAGAGCTTCCTCCAAGAGAGTATCCTTCCAATCCATCCCAGACCGCCCTTTTTCTTCAGGAAGCTCAAGCTCTGCTTCATCTCCAAACTATTGAACCAGTTCCCTTGGAACAACAGAACAGGGTTTTTTACTCCCGCTACTTCCTTGTTCCGAAGAAGACGGGCGATCTGCGACCCATTCTGGACCTCAGGGCTCTCAACAAATTTCTAGTCAAAGAAAAGTTTCAAATGTTGTCCCTAGCATCTCTTTATCCCCTTCTCGAGCAGAACGACTGGGCATCTCTTTATCCCCTTCTCGAGCAGAACGACTGATTATGCTCTCTGGATCTCAAGGAGGCCTACACTCATATTCCCATTCATCTGGCCTCCCGTCAATACCTCAGATTTTGGGTGGGGAACCTGCACTATCAATACAGAGTACTACCCTTCGCCTTGGCCTCGTCTCCCAGAGTGTTCACCAAGTGCCTGGTAGTGGTAGCAGCAGCTCTAAGGAATCATGGTCTTCAAGTATTTCCCTACCTCGACGATTGGCTCATCAAAGATTCCACATCTCAAAGGGTTATTGTAGCGACCCAACGGATTACCTGGTTCCTACCAAGTTTGGGATTCGAAATCAACTTTCCCAAATCTCAACTTCAGCCCTCTCAGAATCTGCAATTCATTGGAGCTGTTCTGGACACTGTCGAACTCATAGCATTCCTTCCACAACAATGTCTGAAAGCTCTTCTTCAACTCTGTCGCACAGTGTCTTCCCGCTCTTCCATCTCAGCGAGACACTTGATGGTACTTCTGGGTCACATGGCCTCCACAGTATACGTGACTCCTTTTGCCAGATTTCACCTTAGAATTCCTCAGTGGACCCTGGCATCTCAATGGACACAAGTTTGTGACACATTTCAGTCACTCCTTCCTTGAAGAAGTCTCCCCGTTGGTGGATGCTCTCTTCCAATCTTTCCAGAGGCTTGCTTTTTCAAACGCCCCCCTCATCAGAAGGTCCTCACGACAGACTCTTCGACCTACACTTGGGGCGCTCATCTTGATGGTCTCTGTACTCAAGGCCTCTGGACCAGTACGGATCGTCAGTGTCATATCAATCAGTTGGAACTCAGAGCGATCCTCAAAGCTCTCCATGCTTTTCAACAACTGCTTCACGACACAGTAGTCCTCGTTCGGACGGACAACCAAGTTGCCATGTATTATGTCAACAAACAAGGAGGGACAGGGTCTGCCTCCCTTTGTCAAGAAGCTCTGGAGGATTGGGACTGGGCAATCCACCACAACACTTTCCTCAAAGCTGTCTACATTCAAGGGGCAAACAATTGCTTGGCGGACAACTTGAGTTGTCTACTGCAACCTCACGAATGGACTCTCCATTCCTCGCCTCTTTGCCACATTTTTTCACAGTGGGGAATGCCACAGATAGATCTCTTTGCAGCTTCCCACAACTACAAACTGCCTCAGTTTTGCTCCAGGATATACTCTCCTCACCGCCTTGAAGCAGATGCTTTTCTTCTGGAATGGACAAATCTTTTCCTCTACGCATTTCCTCCATTCCCTCTCATTCTCAAGACTCTGGTCAAATTGAAGAACGATCATGCCACCATGATTCTAATCGCTCCTCGGTGGCCGAGACAACCCTGGTACTCCCTTCTACTTCAACTCAGCAGCAGGGAGCCATACCTTCTACCAGTTTTTCCTTCTCTGCTTACACAGAGTCAAGGATCTCTGCTTCATCCTAACCTGCAGTCTCTACACCTGACAGCCTGGTTCCTCTCAACATAACCCCTCTTCAGTTTTCTCAATCTGTAAGAGACGTTTTAGAAGCTTCTAGAAAGCTTACAACTAGACAATGCTATCACCAAAAATGGACTAGATTTTCTACATGGTGTTTTTCTCATCATAAGGAGCCTCAGCATTCCTCCTTATCTTCTGTTTTGGACTATCTTTTGCACTTATCCAATTCTGGCCTCAAGTCTACATCTATACGAGTCCATCTCGGTGCAATTGTGGTTTTCCATCAGCCTATTGAAGGGAAACCCCTCTCTGCTCATCCGGTGGTTTCCAGATTCATGAAAGGACTTTTCAATGTCAAATCTCCTCTCAAACCGCCTCCTGTGGTTTGGGACCTCAATGTTGTCCTTACTCATCTCATGAAGCCCCCATTTGAACTAATTGATAAGGCTCATCTGAAGTATCTCACTTAGAAAGTGGTGTTTCTCATTGCCCTCACTTCTGCTCGACGAGTCAGTGAGCTGCAAGCTTTAGTTACTGACCCACCATACACGGTGTTCCATCATGACAAAGTTGTTCTTTGTACTCATCCGAAATTCCTACCTAAAGTGGTCTCAGAATTTCATCTCAACCAATCCATTGTACTTCCAGTGTTTTTTCCAAAGCCTCATTCTCACCTTGGAGAATCAGCTCTTCATACTCTGGACTGTAAACGTGCTTTGGCCTTCTACTTGGAACGCACCAAACCACACAGAACTCCTCAACTTTTTGTTTCCTTCAATCCAAATAAGTTGGGCCATCCTTTTTCTAAGCGTACCATCTCCAACTGGATGGCGGCTTGTATCTCTTTCTGCTATGCCCAGGCTGGATTACCCCTTCACAATAAAGTCACAGGCCATAAAGTCAGAGCAATGGCAGCTTCAGTAGCTTTCCTCAGATCTACACCTATTGAGGAAATTTGTAGAGCTGCTACTTGGTCCTCGGTTCATACCTTCACTTCTTACTATTGTCTGGATACTTTCTCCAGACGGGATGGACAGTTTGGCCAAACAGTATTACAAAATTTATTCTCCTAAATTGCTAACACTCCCACCATCCCATTCTGTTTAGCTTGGAGGTCACCCATATGTGAGAATACCTGCCTGCTTTTCCTGGGATAAAGCACAGTTACTTACTGTAATGGGTGTTATCCAGGGACAGCAGGCAGCTATTCTTACAACCCACCCAACTCCCCTGATTGGCTTCTCTGCTAGCTATCTGTGCGTGGTGCGGGCAACTCGAAAATTCGAGTTTCTTCAAGCAAGTCTGCTTGTGGGGCGCCCGCATCCGGGCTCTGTCAATGACGTCGCCCATATGTCAGAATAGCTGCCTGCTGTCCCTGGATAACACCTGTTATGGTAAATAACTGTGCTTTTTGTCATTAAGTTTTTACCATGCTTTAACTGTTTTGCCATATTTGTCAACATTTGCCATGCTATCTTTGGCCGTACTGTGTCTGAGAATGTGGCACAGTGGTTAGAGCTGTGGCCTTAGCACCCTGAGGTTATGTGTTCAAACCCATGCTGCTCCTTGTGACCCCAGGTACATTAGACAAATTGCTGGGACAGACAGGGAAAAATGCTTGAGTACCTGAATAATTCATGTAAACCGTTCTGAGCTCCCTTGGAAGAAAATAGTATAGAAAATTGAATGAATAAATAAATCTGTTGTGTTTTGTCTGCATTGCCAGTATGTTTGTCTTGAAGTGGGCAACCAGTCCTCTGATTTTCTAAGAACCTGTAGGTGAAATAGAAATTAGTAAATGTTGTGTGAGTGCCTGTAGATCTGGAGTCATTTTATTCTTTATTTCAATAAGAAATTAGCCTTCATAAAACATGAATTTATTTCTAGGTAAATACTCGAACCTGTATCTGTTTTGCTAAGCAATTTACCAGCTACCTGCAGTTGTATATGGGACAGATTGGAAGCATTCCCTGCTTTGTTAGCAGGAGTTTTTCTTTTTATTTTTCAGGCTTGGTCTAGAAAGAGGTACAACAGCCAAAGAAGCCTTAGATGTCATTGTTTCCTTGCTAGAAGAGCATGGCCAGGGAGGAAACTACTACGAAGATGAAAGCGTCTGCCATTCATTCCAAAGTGCTTTCCTGCTTGTGGACAGAGGAGAAGCCTGGCTACTAGAGACTGTAGGAAAATTCTGGGCAGCGGAAAAACTCACAGGTTTGTTTAAACAGCAGGTTGGAGATTGTATTTACTGTACAGAAGACAGATGTTCTTCATCCCATGTTGGGAAAATCATAGTTTCCTTTTCTGTTCAAGAGTGCTCTTTATTTTCTAAATGTTTTCACAAAAGGTTTTTCATGTGTGTTGAAATGATTTAAAAAAAAAAAAAAAATTGTGAGACTTTTTTTGTGTGTGTATGTCAAACTGAAGGGATCCCAGTTGAGCTGTGCCTTTTTCACCCAGAGTTGACACGTCATCTATTTTTGGTGTAGCTGCTCTGCATCATCTCCACAGTACTTCGTACCTTGAGATTGTCGTCATTCTTTTTGGTTTCTCAGAAACGCAAAGTATTTCACCAGGAAATATTGGTCATGGGTGAAAAGCATTTAAAACTGCCTTTAACTTGTTTTAATCCAGCAAGACACATTAGTGAAGGTGTTGAGGAATCTTTCATTGAACTGTTCACCATTGTGATATGTAGGGAGTAATTTACATTTTTGTTTTAAACTTATTTATAAAGCATTTCTAATTTAACATTTAATATACACATGAATGATGGTAGCAAACAAATATAAGCATTAACACTTGAAGAAATACAAACTTTAGCCATTAGTAAATGTAGACCAAGGAGGAAATTTTAAAAGAAAAGTAAAAAAAAATAAATCACACAGAAGATCAGAGATTCATCAGTAACTGGTGAAGATAGTCATATAATTAAGGAACAATACCTAGAGAATCCTTTGCAGCAAGAAAAGTCAATAGCACTACAAAACATCTATAGGGATATTTCAACAAGAATGTAGCCCCCAGAGCAAGGACTCTTGGCTTTTAATTTCCAAGAATTCCCAAAGGGTGGTACTTTTGGAAAATCAGATGAGGAAGATTAACTTAAGGTTTCTGAATTTCCCAGCTATTGAAATGTTTTTAAGAAATATATTCAAGAGTGCTTAACATATTTCAGTATAATATGATATTAAGAGAACGTGGGCTGGAGGCAGAGGTGAATCATCTAATATTCAGCAAGCTATGAATCTTGCTGATTTTCTAGAAAGTTTCTTAGAAGTCATTACTGAAGGTACTACACTCATTGTGACTTTTGCTCTAGAACTGAATAGGTGCAGAGATTTTCTTGCGCTGAAGTCCAGGGTTATTGCTCTGGGGAGAACTTTTTTCTCATAATGTGGTAGTTCGACAAAGTTCTACTTTTATTTATTTGGACCCTAAACAGTTAAACTTTGTGGTTCATCATGAGGGAAATCGGGGGACCTCTGGACTTCTAATTAATCCACTGTGTTAGCTTATGCTGGATAATTTTTTCTCTTCTCATGGTAAATTGCTCGTGATTTCCTATATGAATATTTCCTCTCTTGGCCCTTAATTATGGTCTATTAAGCCAATAATTTGTTTCCTATTGTAATGTTTCACTAGTGTGAAATTTACTTTCCACTCAACCAATTCCAGACCCAGTCTGTCACTTTGGGGCCATCTCAAGGGCACTCAGTTTATTTATTAGATGCTGGTGTGGAATATTGTCAAAAGCTTTGTTAAAATCTAAGTCTGAATGCTAGCCTGTCCTGAGGAGTCAGTTGAAGAGGTAGGTTTTTATTGCTTTCCTAAAGCTCAAAAGTCCATTAAGGGATTTGATGTTAGGAGGTAGCCGATTCCAGTACTTTTGGTAAAAAGTGAGAGTATGACCTTCATCTAGCACTTTCTAGTTGAAGGCTCTGCCCAGGGGGTATTTGAAGATGCATTTCCTCCTGGGAGCAGAGGGGTCGGTTTGGGAAATAAGGCGAGAGTTTGGCTAATATGTAGCCGGGTGCCATGTCATGTAAGGACTTGAACGTAAGTACTAAGCCTTTGAAGAAGCAACGTTTGGCTAAGGGTAGCCAGTGGGCCGATGCTAGCTCTTGGGATACTGAATCACGGGTGCAAAGGTTCTTCAGTAGTCTGATTGTTATGCGTATGGAAACGCTTAATATTTTTTGCCGTCAGTCTTTTGAATAATGGCTTTGCAGTAGCCCATGTGGGAGAGGACAAAGGCATAGAGAAGTTGTGAAAAGTCCAGTTCAGAGAAATAGTTTCTTATTTTCTGTAGTTGTCATAGATAGTAGAACGAAGATGAGACAACTTGTGAAATATGGTCGTTAAGTGATAAGTTAGAGTTGAGAAGTCTGGCGGTTATAGTAGGTGATTCCTAGAGGAGAGAGGGGTGGTTGTAGGAGCAATGTTCTTTATGGATCCAAAGGAGTTCAGTGTTTGTAGACATCCAGATTTTGATTTTTTGAGAGATAGTTTTAAAAGTATTTTCATTAATTTACTTACCACAGAAGTCAGATTTACCGGCCTTTTACAGCTATATTCTGAATATCTACTATTAATCTTTCAACTTTTTTCTGTGAAAAAGGCCTGTATATCACACCAATGTAAATACAATTTCCATTCCCTCTTTTCAGTGATCCTGTAATTGTGTGATTTTAATATGATCTTTGACATATAAAGCCTTGACATATAAAGCCACTCCCCCTCCTTTTCTTCTACCCTGTCTTTCCTGAACAGATTATAGCCCAGTATAACTATATCCCAGTCATGGTTCTCCATGAACCATATCTCTGTGATTGCCACTAAATCTAACTTGGCCTCTTCTATCACAACCTCTAGATCAGTGTTTTTCAACCTTTTTTGGGCAAAGGCACACTTGTTTCATGAAAAAAATCACGAGGCACACCACCATTAGAAAATGTTAAAAAATTTAACTCTGTGCCTATATTGACTATATATAAAGTAATTCTCTTGAATAGGAATCAAATAAACACAAAGAAAGTATTTTATAATTACTTTATTATGAAATATTAAGTAAACAGAATAGTGAAAAATTATAAAATACTTTATTCAGTGCGAAACCTGGGCCTGTTTGGCTGAACACAAAGCTGATATTCTGGCTGGAATCGAAGAAAGACACACACGTAGCTCTTCGTCAACAGCTCTCAGTCTCTCTCTGTATTTGGTTTTTATAGCAATCATGCTTGAAAAGCTAATCTCACACAGATATGTAGTGGAAAATGGGAGCAATGTCAAAATAGCTTTGTTTGCCAGAAGGGGGAACTCCTTGGCGGTATCCAACCAAAAACTGTCCAAAGGTAGATCAGCAAATCTTAGCTTGAAACCACGATTTTGTCTCAGTTCAGTTAGTTCCTCCTGCTCCTGTAAAGTCATGTCCTTTCCACCAACTGATGCTGAGCTATAAGGGTCTCTAACCCAGTCAAGGCATTCAGTGGAGACTGAAGAGAAATAAAATGACTTCTCCTCAAGAGTTTTTAAATGTTTAACTATTATCTCACACAGTGCAGCAGTGTGAACACCTTGCCATTGCTTGGTGAGTGTGAACATTTCAAGATTGCCACTTTCCACGTGTTGATGCCAGAGTTGCACCTTTGAACGGAATCCATTTATTTTATCTGTACTTGTAAGCAGGTTTTCACTTCGGCCTTGCATTCGTGTGTTCAGTTCATTCAGATGATAAAATATATCTGCCAGGTATGCCAGCCTTGCACACCACTCATCACTTGCAAGCTGCTTTGCGTAATCTGACCTCTCATTTGTCAGAAACACTTTAAGTTCCTCCCGCAGCTCATACACACGAACCAAGACCTTGCCACGCGACAACCACCGGACAGACACTTGTGCAGTTTTCCCACTTAAGTCCTCCTTTTTCAAGGTATTCTGATGTGACCCGAAAAATTTCTTCTCCTGTTGTTTTTTCTGGCAATGCCTTGCAAAAAAAGAAGTTTTTCTCTAATTGCATCACCATCAACAAAACGCACATTGGCCAAGAGTTGAGCATGTCCACTGATATCAGTAGACTCGTCAAGTTGCAATGCAAATTTCTCACTGATACGGATCTTTTCCAAAACCACACTTTCGATGTCTGCAGACATGTCATTAATACATCTGGAAATTGTGTTGTCTGAGAGAGGGACTTTGGCTGTTTCCTTAGCTGCTTCAGGTCTGAGCATCTCCTCTACAATAGCTTTGCAGGCAGGAAGTATTAATGTCTCTGCCACAGTGTGCGACTTTTTTGACTTGGCTATAAGTTCAGCAACTTGATAGCTAGCTTTAAGAACTCTTTCATTTACCTTTGTGGTTTTTCTCATGAAAGTTGCCTGTTTCTCCGTGTTGTCACGCAGGCGAACAAAATAGTCCGCATTCTTGTTTTGAAGCGAAGGGTGTTTCGTTTGGAGATGGCGTTTAAGTTTGCTTGGGACCATAGCACTGTTAGCTAGCTTTTCACCACGCACAGTGGAGTTGGTTTGTTTGCATCTCCAGTGAAAGTAAATCCAACTGAAATATAGCTTTCGCTATATTGCCTTGCGCCAGAGAATTTGCTTGCGCTAACCATCTTTGCTTTCTTTTGACCCCCACTCATACTTGGGCTCTCATCTGGCTCCAAATTTTGTTCAGAGTCTAGTTCTTTCCTTTTCAAAAACTTGTCCATCACTGCAGTATCTCACTGTCACTCAGGACTTACTGCGCTTGTCTCCTCCAGATAGCCGCTGTCCGTCACACTCAGCACTCTTCTGATCGATCCCTGATGAGCCGGCGGATGACAGCTCCAGATGACAGCTCTGTAAAACTAAACAAGCCAGACCAGCACAGATCAATCCTAACAGAAAACCATGTCTTTCAAACACACAGAACACAGAAAACACCTTCGCCTAGTATGGAATATGTCATCACAAACTAACCCCTCACCCTTTTACAAAACTGTAGTGTGGATTTTAGCCACGGTGGTAACAGCTCTGACGCTCATAGAATTCTGAGCATCAGAGCTGCTACCACCACGGCTGGCGCTAAAAAACGCTCCACAGTTTTGTAAAAGGGGGGATAAAATAGAAATACACAGTTTCAACGCTGTAGCTCAGAGGTGCCCAAACTTTTTGAGCTTGTGAGCTACTTTAAAATGACCAAGTCAAAATGATCTACCAATAATAAAATTAAAAAACACAAAGCACACTATACGCTGAGAAAATGTTAATTATCATTCCTATTCTGGGTTTTTTTCAAAGAGGTCAAGGCAAATGGCTCTATGCATTGTCACCTTAGTAACAACCATACAAAAATAGACAAATATACCCTCCATCCTTTTTATTAAACCAAAATAGCAGTTTTTAGCGCAGGGAGCTGCCCTGAATGCCCAGCGCTGCTCTTGACGCTCATAGGCTCCCTGCGCTAAAAACCACTATTGCGGTTTAGTAAAAGGTGACCATATTGTAAAATATAGACAGCAGATATAAATTCAGAACTGTGCATAGTAAGTGAAGGGAAGTTTTCATCTCTGGGAATTTACCCAGTTAACTATTAAGTTATTTGGGCAAATTCCTTTGAAAACTGTGGTAATACTGCCTCCACTTTGCTAAATTTAAAATAAAATCATTTTTCCTACCTTGTCTGGTGATTTCTGGTTGCACTTTCTTCTTCTGACTGTGCATCCAATCTTTCTTCCCTTCTATCAGCCTGTATGCTTTCTCTCCTCCATACCTCATTCCCTCCCCCAACTTTTTCTTCCTCTCTCCCTGACCTTTCTTTCTTTTTTTCTGTTTCTCTTCTTTCCTTCTGTTTCCCTGCCTGCCCCCTTTCTTTCTTTCTCCCTGCCGTTCCCCAAGCCACTGCCACTGCCATCGGGGAACAGGACCCACCAATGGATAACAGGCCCCAAAGCCGACGCCGACGCATGCTCTCCCTGACATCAATTCTGCAATCGGAGAGGGAGTTCCGCCCAGCCAGGCAGCGATTGGCTGGCCCGAACTTCCTCTCCGACTGCAGAATTGACGTCGGGGAGAAGAAGACTTATCGGCTCGATAGATTAGATCGCCAAGACAAAGTGAGTCCTGGGTGATTGACTCACTTTGCCTTGGCGAGCTACTGGCGCCCCTGCCTTAGAACACTGCCTAGGACCCTTGGGGAGCCTGGGCCCCCTGTCAGCTCCGGGCCCCTGAATGCAGGACTGGTAGTACTGCCCTGATGGCGGCCCTGCGGCACACCAGGCAACATCTCGCGGCACACTAGTGTGCCGCGGAACAGCGGTTGAAAAACACTGCTCTAGATCCAGGTATATACTGCTTTCTAGACATTGCCCTCTTTTCCCATTTGTGTAGAAGCATTTAGTGATTCACCAACCTGAGAGCTTATACTCACCTGGAGGCTTTGATCACCCCACCCCAATGATTCTAGTTTAGAGCCTCTTCATTAGGCTATACTAATGGCTAAACTGACTTTGTTGAAAAAGAGTACTGAGGAGGAGTGTGTGGCGCAGTGGTTGGATCTACAGCCTCAGCACCCTGGGGTTGTGGGTTCAAACCCCGCGCTGCTCCTTGTGATCCTGGGCAAGCCACTTAATTCTCCATAGCCCCAGGTACGTTAGATAGATTGTGAGCCCACCGGGAAAGTGCTTGATGTACCTGATTGTAAAAACCGCTTAGATAACCTTGATAGGCGGTATATAAAATCCTAATAAACTTGAACTAAAAAAGTAAAAGAGAAGAGCAATGAAATAACTTACTGAAGCCCATGTTAACCTTTTGCCAAGTTTGAATGCCAGCAGGTAAGATATTCCAATGGAGTTTTTCTTCCCCTTAGCAGATCCTCACTCAGCACCTGTTCTGGAATGAGTTTTTGTGCCTAGTTACAAAACTGTCCTTGTTTAAAAAAGATTGAAGATATGTTTCCTCAAATATTTCTGCCCTGAGATTAAAACATCAGAATTTGTGAAGTATAGAATGTGAGCAGGTGGTTATATGGATATTGAGTGTTGTCATTTTAAACTACAGTATGCATGTTTTATTGTAACAGACCTAGTCAATAGGCAGGCTAGAAATGAAAATAAATAAACATTGCATCTTTGGAGTAACAACTTCTTTTGTACATTGTACCTTAAATGGATATTGCATAAATATTGTGTGATATGGGCTAATAATAACTTTATTCTTATATACCGCCAACAATCTTGCGACTTCTAGGCGGTTTACAATAGAGAGAAACTGTAAGTAAATGCAATAAAGAGAAGCTGTAAATACAACGAATTAAAGAGTCTAGTAGTATACATCTGAAAATACCAACATTAATGATGATAACAATAGTTTGTGTGCTGCAGGACCAAGAAGTGCCGTGCTGCTTACAAAGAATTGGAAATAGTTCATGGATTGAGTGGGGTGGTTCATAGTTAGTGATTGGGGGTTAGGGCTAATAGTTTACAAGTTCAGGTATGTGATGGTGTTACAAGGGGGGGCTGATGTCCTGGTTCGTTGCCTAGGTATTTCAAGAACAGGTAAGTTTTTAGGTGTTTCCTAAATTTTCCATAATTGTTTGTGTGTGCGATTAGTTTTTCTAAGTCTTTATACGATAGTAGTTGTTGATGGTATCTGTTGTTGATAGTCTGCAAAATTCTTAACAACAAAATTATAGCTTAGAATCGCAACCGTAGCATTGTTTGTTGAATCTACCATCTTTACAGTGCATCAAATTGACTACCACTAGGAATAGGGCATTTTCTTATGTTGGTCCCTTCCTGTGGAACACTTTGCTCTCTACCATTTCCTAATCAACTGGGTTTTCTATTTTTCGTAACATTCTGAAGACTTGCGGCCTCTTATACAAAGCTGTGCGGCAACAGCCCCGAAGCCCTTTAAATCTCTATGGGCTTCGGGGCCGTTAAGCGCAGCCGCTAGTGCGGCTTTGTAAAAGATGCCGTTGGCTGTTTTGTTCTTCTTTTGATGTTTGATTGTGACCCAAGGATTTTTTAAGACTGCTATTTGATTATTTATTTTACTTGATTTGAGTTCAGATTTGTTTGGGGTTTTTTTTTTTTTTTTTTGTAAACCGCTTTTTAAACTTTGTACTAGGTGGTATATAAAGCCAATAAATCAATTTGAAAACAATTTATTTGTGCAGAATTCCTTGCATGTTTATAGCTCTTTCATTTTTTTTTTCTTTCAATGTTTATAGAAGGAGTCAAATGTGTTTGCAATCAGCTGTCATTAACTACCAGAACTGATGCTGAGCATCCTGAGCTTAGGAACTTTGCCACAAGTCAAGGCTGGTGGTCGGAATCCGAAGAATTCAATTTCTCCAAGGTGTTCTCACAGGATGAGAAACCCACAGACTGTTGTGCAAGCAAAGACATTTTGGAGAAGCAAAAAGGTAAGTGACGTCTCTCTGTTCCAAGGTTTCTGTTTAGTTCTTATCTTGCAGTTTTCTTGCAGTAGAGTCTAACAAAACATAAGCCTTGGTAGACCGTTAACATTTTTGTAGTATTTGCAAATGGGTTTGATTTTATGGGAGATCATTTTTAAAAGCCATTTACATGAATGGCAGGTTTCACAAATTTAACTAAAAATGATGGAAATAAACTTCTAGGGTAGCTATTCTGAAAATATTTGTGAAACACGGTATTTAAAATTGCCACAATTCTGGTTAATGATGATTTATGTGTATACTTCTTATGGTCTCAGGGGTTGCATAAAGTTCAATGGAGGGCTGCATGTAGCCTACAGGCTGCAGGTTGTCCACCCCTATCCTAGACTAAAAGCGTGCAAGTTATCTTCTCATTAAAAAAAAAAAAAAGGTGAACTCTCAGAAAAATAGAACACCCTGTGACATTAATCTGCCATGGTGTATTGCATTAGACATTTGTCCTCTTTCCTGCCAGTATATAAGTGGCTCAGAACAAAAAATAGAACCCTTTAAAGAGTGGAGGTATAATTATGCAAAAAATCTAAAACCCTCCCTCACCCCAAGAAAGAAAAATGATTAAGGGAAAGAGATGAAGTCTACAAATTACTGAAACTGAGTCTTAATTTATAATATATTATACGGGAGAACCCTCAGTCACACAGCAACCCCTGGAACATCCAGGGACAAGCTGTCGCGGGTTTACACTCAGAAAAGTGTTAACTGCGAAACATCCCTGGGCTCTCTCCGTGTGAGTAATTAATGTGCACAACAAAAAGTGCTATGTGTGAAAAACTATAATTGAAAAAACACACATCAAATATAAATAAAGATAGAGTTCATCTCTTTCCCCTAATCTGGGGGCCAAAAGTTAGTGTCCAAATCTAACCAAGCAAAAAAACACAACTGGAAGGACTTAGCTTCTCCGTGCGTGTGCAGTCAACAGGCAGTGTCTTCGTCCAACGGGACTCCGTTTCGGGGGTGTACACCCCCTTCCTCAGGAACCGGACTGCGCTGAAAATTTCATATTTGTTGATAAAGCTGGTAAAGCAAGGAGGAAAGTATATAAGTGGCGACAGGAAGGGAAACTAAAAAAAAAAAAAAAAAAAGCCTATTAAAGAGAATACTGCCCCTTCCCCTGACTACCTTCCCTTGCCTGGGCACCCAGCAAAGAGGCCCTAGACCAGAGAGCCTCCTCACAGCAGCATGATCTGGGGAAGCATGGAGAAGCATCATGCATTTTCCACTAATTTCTTGGAAATATGTGTTGTCTGACCTTCAAGTGGTGCATAAGGAAGCTCCTCTTGGGGCTAATCTGCCACTCCCTTATTTGGCAGACTGATCTTTAGCAATGTGTCCTGACTTGTAACCTGGATGTGCTAGAGGGGTTGGGGGTCCAGGGGCTACCAGGGAGACCTGTTGGTCATCTCAGAAGATGTACTGCTCTTCATCTTGGATGATTTGTTTGCTCTCACGTTGGAATCTTTACTTCTGTCCTAAGGCAATAAATATTTTTCTTGTTGGCAAGATTTTTCTTTCCTTAATGAACTAGATGATGAGTTAAGGACAAAAAAATAACCTTTTGCTCCTAAACTAATGCATTACTTCAGTATTTTAAGTCCTAAATGTCACACAGCAGGTTTTTTTTGTTTTGTGTTTTGACTTTTTTTTTTTTTTTTTTTTTTTTTAAAGGTGCGTGTTATTTTAATTGACGAGAACATTGGTTAACATTGCTGTGGCTCTGTTTCTGTCCATCTGTTCTATCAGCTTGGCTGGACTGGGCATGAATAGATCTAGATGATGTTTAAGAGGGGAGATTGCTCACTAATTCCATGCTAAAGTGATAGCGAAGAACTCTGAAAAGTATTTTAGAAAATACCAAGTATTTGGTGGTTTATTTCCCCATTGAAATGCCATGAATCACACCTTATTGTGCAATATTGCCAATATACATTTTCCTAATTTCGTAGTTCAGTAATTAAACTGTTCGGTGACATACTGTATCTTTTTCTTTAAAGCCACTTTTCATAGTTGAATGTTTCATTGGCACTCGGTGCTTGTGTGGTGTGGAAAGATGTCTAGACACATGGGGCATTTAAGATACATGTTAGCACAATTTTTGCAAAATGGAGGTTTCCACATAATAAATAAATATCAGATTATTATGCAAGTATCTTACCATAGAGTTCCTGTTTTTTTACAGATTTGCTTCATGCACAGCATTGACTTGCAATGTGACTTCTTATTTTTGTTCTTCACAGGAAGTATCACTGTGGAGGCAATGACTAAAGTTTTACGTGACAAAGACAGTGGTATCTGTGTGGATTCGGATGCTTTCCTCACTACAGCTAGCATGGTGTCAATCTTACCTCAGTGTAGTAGTTCTCTCTGTGTTCACTTCTTCACAGGCACACCAGACCCTTCCAGGTTGGTCTTTATGCAAGAGTTTCCCCTACCAGATCAAGAGCGCTTTTAGTGTAAATTTTAATTTATGCTGCTCATCAGTGTAACCAGAAAAAACCCCACCTCATCTAATAATCCCTACTCTATTAAATATAATCAACCTTAGAAGATGTCTTAGAAGATTCATGTTCTCAGCCCAACCAACAAAGTTGGGGCAGCCTCCATTGAAGGCCAGTGATTTTCCACTTTTTTCGTTCCATTTCTTTCTGACGGAATGAAAAAAGTGGAAAATTACTTGACTAAGTATATAGCTGTCGATGGGAGACTGCCCAACTTTCAGCGGCCCCTCATAATACTGAGAAAAATGTGTAGTGTAATATCACCACTGCCAAAACATACTTTAAATAATGATCATTGGTCCACAAAGCAACAAGCGTCCTGTATTCATAAAAAGACGTGTTGCAGTCCAGCAACCCTCCCATTTGTAAGGCATTTACAGGGTAATTTGTAGAATTTAATAGAAAATTATAAACATCTGAGGAGGCAGCCCACAGAAGAGGAGTTGGAGATGGTATTTATGAGAGCCCAGCCAGCTCCCATTCCTTACATTTGAGTAAACATAGGAGCATGATGGCAGATAAAGGCCAAACGGCCCATTTAGTCTGCCTATCTGCAGTAACCATTATCTCTTTCTCCCTCTGAGAGATTCTACGTGTGTATCCCAGGCCCTCTTGAATTCAGACATAGTCTCTGCCTCCACCACCTCTTTAGATGAGAGATCCCATTGAACAGGAGGAAGTTATGGGCACTATAAAAGAGTTTAAGATAAGAAAGACCCTTTTTAAATTTTATAAAATGTTCCAAGATCAACTTATCTTTATCGGAAGCTTCTATACTGCTACTAATGACTGGGGAGTCAGTTCAGATCAGTTTTCAAAGACATCTGTAATGGATTTTAAATAAACATTCAGATATATTCCACTGTGATTTGTTGTCGGCCTCCTAGCTGCTTGGCTAGGGTATCATGTTTGCATTTGTATTATTACACTACTATTATATGTATGCTATGTTTACACAAGATTACAGTTAAACATTCTAACTAAGTATGCTATATTTACACCCTCCTAAATAGGTTAACAGTTAAGTAATCCATATTTACATTCATCTTAAATAGCTCATGCAATGTGTACTATATTAATCCTATTTACTCACATCCTAGATAATTCTAGCTACATTCATCCTAATTTATTTTAGTTCCGTTTACTATATTCATCATATCTTAAACATTTCTGGAAAGATCTACTATGTACATACATGTCATGTTATGTTTTCCTATTGTGTTCCTAGTGGGGGACAGGGAAGCCTTCTACTTTTCCTCTGTTGCTTCCTCCCTCTGTCGACTCACAGCTTCAGTTGAAGTAGGAAAGGATAGTCTTTATCCCTTTCTTGAATTTTCCGGTGTTCTTTTCTAGCTTTAATTCCTTTGGCAGGGTGTTCCACCATGTTGGAGCCATTACAGAGAACATTCTTGCCCTTGTGCTTTAGTATTTGATGTCTTTAAAGATGGGTATTTGTAGTAGAGACTCCTGGTGCGAGATGAAGTATTGTTATATAGCCTGGCTTCGAAATTGCGGTTCTAAGAGGTGAACGGTTTTGTGTGTGAGCAGTAAGGTCTTGAATTTCACTGCTATCAATCGGGATCCAGTGTAACTCTTTCAGTAGCGGGTAGCACTCATCAGTCTTGATTTTCTTAGCAAAAACCTTGCTTCAGCATTTGGTACTGTTTGGATCTGTCTAATAATGTATTTTGGTAAACCCAGCAAGGTTTCATTGCAGTAGTCGAAGATTGTGAGTACCAGGGATATTACTACGTTGAACATTGCTTGGTGGGAGAGGTAGAGTTTCAATTCTCTAACCCAGTAAAGTTTGTCATAAGCATTTTTGATGATGCGTTGAGTCTGTGTTGTCATGTCTAGGTTTGGGTCCAAAATGAATGATGGTGAGGACAAATACTGAAAAAAGTATTTTAAAGTTGAGAGGTCAAAATGACACATGTAACACAAAAAGAAAGATTTCTCAGAATAAAGGTCACAAGCAAAGATTTGAATGAAATTCAAATATTATGAAGTAAATACACTTTAGCATACACTCAGATATGTGTAGCCCAGCCAAGAGCCATAGCTCCTATAGCTGAACCCACCGTCCCATCACTGTGTATAACTATTAAGTGATAAAGTGAGGTGATCTTCTTAAATATTGAACAAAAACTTTTCAATGGCAAAAAAGGATAATTAAATCCTACTTATCTTAAAAGTGTGTTAGTAGGTCCCGACATGGACCATGTTTCGGAATCTTTTTCAAGGAACCCAAGAGAGAGGGGTCAGTAAATTCAAATGCCAGAGAATCGCTGAGTGGTGTGGACAAAAAGATGTTTCTATAAAGTAACAAAAATTAATAACAAAACTTCAGAATAACTATAATACACCAATATAATACCAGATCTAAAGAAAACATTAAAGGCTGCACAGGTAAGGTACTTGCCATAAAACAGCACACTATAGAGGATTTGCGCTTCTCTGTTGTACAAGTGCCTCATCTCCCGAGGGGTGGCGATCTATCTCATACTTTATGGGCTAAGGAACGCTCATTCTCAAATTACACACTCTATATCCCAGTGGCCTCAACAGCGAAATTGAATGGCAAGCCTTTTTATAATCCATTTTTCAGTTTCTCTAGTCTTTTTATATATTTTTCAACTTATTTTTATACTTTTCAATTTTTTCCCGTTTTCACAGTTTCTCTCTTCTGTCTTTACAGTCTTACTTTGTCCTTACAGTTAAGCTCCCTCTAGTGGCTCTCCTTCATATGACACTTTTGTATTGAAGCTGATAAATCTGTCTACACCAGGGGTGCCCACACTTTTTGGGCTTGCGAGCTACTTTTAAAATGACCAAGTCAAAATGATCTACCAACAATAAAATTTAAAAAAAACACAAAGCACACTGTACGCATAGAAAATGTTAATTATCATTCCTATTCCAGGGTTTTTCAAAGAGGTCAAAGCAGATGACTCTATGCACTATCACCTCAGTAACAACCATACAAAAATAGACAAATTTACCCTCTCCCTTTTTACTAAACCACGATAGCAGTTTTTAGTGCAGGGAGCTGTGCTGAATGCCCAGCGCTGCTCTCGACGCTCATAGGCTCCCTGCGCTAAAAACCTCTATTGCCGTTTAGTAAAAGGGGACCTTAGTGTAAAATATAGACAGCAGATATAAATTCAGACACATTTTGATCACTAAATTTAAAATAAAATCATTTTTCCTATCTTGTCTGGTGATTTCATGAGTCTCTGGTTGCACTTTCTTCTTCTGACTGTGCATCCAATCTTTCTTCCCTTCTTTTAGCCTGTGTGCTTCCTCTCCTCCAGACCTCATTCCCTCCCCCAACTTTTCCTTCCTCCCTCCCTGCCCTTTCTTTCTCTCTGCCTCCCTTTCTTTTTTTTTCTGTTTCTCTTCTTTCCTTCTGTCTCCCTGCCTGCCCTTTTTCTTTCTTTCTCCCTGCCCTCCCCCAAGCCACTGCCACTGCCATCGGGGACCAAGACCCAAACCGCCACCAATAACAGGCCCAAAAGCCGACGCCGCCCCAAGCTCTCCCTGCTTTGGCTGACCAGCATCGCGATCGACCTATTGGGGGAAATGCTGCCGGGTCCTGCCTTCGCGGAAACAGAAAGTAGGCAGGACCTGGCAGCAAGAAGAGGAAATGTTTCACTAACCTGTCTCCCGCCTTAGCCCGTAGCGAACGCTTGCTTCAGGGCTCTCAACATGTGCGTGCCGGCTTCCCTTCTCTCCCCCCCGGACATAACTTCCGGTTTCGGAGGGAAGAGAAGAGAAGCCGGCACGCACAAGTTAGAGCCCGGAGCATAAGTTCGCTATGGGCTGAAATCTCCAAGCTGGGTTTTTTTTTAAATTTTCAGCAGCGGCGGCAGCCGCAGATGACAGCTGGGCCCTAGGGAGAATACAGAAGAAGGCTGATCGGTCCGGTAGATCTGGAAGGCAACACGAGTCTAGCGATCGACTCGTGTTGCCTTCCTGAGCTACCGGTCGATCGCGATCGACATATTGGGCACCTCTGATCTACACCATTTTGTGTCAGTGTTACTCAGCTGATTTGTTTGTGATGCTGTGTTTTATGGTACTTCGTCATCATTTGCCTTTTGATATTTAAACCCCGCGGCTTCCCGCTGCCATTTATTTGAAGAATTAGAAACAACGGCATTACACCATGAAATTGTACCTTCAACTTATGGCAAGTACCTTACCTATGCAGCCTTTAATGTTTTCTTTAGTTCTGGTATTATATTGGTGTATTATAGTTATTCTGAAGTTTTGTTATTAATTTTTGTTACTTTTTAGAAACATCTTTTTGTCCACACCACTCAGCGATTCTCTGGCATTTGAATTTACTGACCCCTCTCTCTTGGGTTCCTTGAAAAAGATTCCGAAACATGGTCCATGTCGGGACCTACTAACACACTTATAAGATAAGTAGGATTTAATTATCCTTTTTTGCCATTGAAAAGTTTTTGTTCAATATTTAAGAAGATCACCTCACTTTATCACTTAATAGTTATACACAGTGATGGGACGGTGGGTTCAGCTATAGGAGCTATGGCTCTTGGCTGGGCTACACATATCTGAGTGTATGCTAAAGTGTATTTATTTCATAATATTTGAATTTCATTCAAATCTTTGCTTGTGACCTTTATTCTGAGAAGTCTTTCTTTTTGTGTTAGATTTGGGTCCAGCCATATTCCTAGGTTTTTCACCCCCTTCTTGGGCTGATTCTATGGTATTGCCGTTTAGTGTTAGTTAGAAACTGGGACTGTAGTTCTGTCTTGTCTTATTTGTCTTTTGAAAAATCTTTTCATTTGGGTGGGGCAAGAGGGCACCCTTTCAGGCCTAGATGCACTAAACAGGGTCGGTAAGACCACATGGGTTCTGCAGTCCATTTTTTGGCCAATTCCAAAAGAGCGACTGGTGCCCACACAAGTTTGCATGCAAATGATTTGAGCGGATGTTCCTCGTAATCCCCTTTCGATCCCGCCGATGAATTGCTGTGAATGACTCACACTTGTGTAGAATCGGCAGACGAAACCCCGAAGCATCCTCCTGCCACTCAGCTGTTCAGACACAGATGTCTGACACCCCCCACTCTACACGAAGAATGCTCCACCAAGACCCCAAAAGGAAACCTTGGGGGGGGGGGGAGGCTCAGCTCAGAACCTCCCTCAGCTCAAGAAAATCCATAACCCTTTCCCTGGACCTCATTGTAGAAGCTGGCAAGAGGGAGGCCCACTCCCTCTTGCCAGCAGGCCCATCTCTTTGAAATGTCAGGCCTTCCCCTTCCCGGAGCATCCTAGGGTGCATCGAGGAGGAGCCTATGGCTATGGTTGGCATGGATATCTTAAGCCCCTCCAATGGGAGGAACCTTGGTATCTGAGGGCCTAAGACTCCGATTGGCCTGGACACCTAAGGCCCCTCCCATAGGAGGGGCTTAAGGTTTCCAGACCAATCAGGGCCTTAGGCACCTCCCTGGTACACCCCAGGATGCTCTGGGAAGGGGAAGGGCTGCCATTTCAAAGAGGTGGCCCTTCTGGCAAGAGGGAATGGAGATCCCTTCTGTCTCTCTAGGTGCATCGTTATTGGGGGGGGGGGTTTGGGGACCCATTGTTGTTGTTGAGGGGGGTGGCTCGTTATTGGTGGTGGGGGGGCAGCTCGGCTTGCATTGTTTTTTGTTTTAAATGGTGCAGATTTTGTAAATGTATGCATGTGTAACATATGCACAACATTTGTGCCCATGGAAAAAAAAAAGGTATTGTATGTTATAAATATATTAATTTCAGGACTGAACTATGGGTAGCAATCACTTCCTTTTTTGTTGTTGTTGTGAATCATGAAGCCATGTTAGAGTATCAGTCGCTCCGCTAGTTTACATGGCATTTCATGGTTGGATTAGAGAATGAGCGATCGTACTCAAAACCATGCGGTGAGCCGTTTTGTGCATCTGGTCGACAAATCCGATCGTTGCTAAACCAGTCGAAACCGAGTTAGAGACGATCATTAGACAATCACTGACTTTATAATGTAGAGATGGGGCACCTTAGATTCCCTGAGCTGCTGCTGGCATCACTGCTGGTTTAAATGCAAGATCAAGCAGTACCTATTCTCGTGTTTAAAGCTACAATTGTACTGGTGACAGCAGAAGAAGAGCAAGCAGACAGCAAGAGAGCAGGCTGTTGCAGCTGTGTGAAGGCTGAGCTGGTGAAGCTGGCTTTTGGTGTCCTGAGGCAGTTTTCCACCCATCGGTGGCCATCTTCTTTTCAAATTAGTAATCACTAAAACAACAAAGATGGTGAAGACGGAAAGTGAGGTAGTAACTAATCTTGCAACAAAATAGGTCCTCACTCTGTAGGGAAATTCTTCCAGACCTTAAACTTCTTCTTTATCATAAATCCAGGAATCTTTATTGTATTTAAACATTGCTTGCCCCAACATTATGGCCATAATGTTGGGGCAAGCAATGTTTAAATACAATAAAGATAAAGATTAAGAATTACTGTATGTTCTGTCTGGATTCCTGGATTTATGATAAAGAAGAAGTTTAAGGTCTGGAAGAATTTCCCTATTTTGTTGCAAGACTAGTTACTACCTCACTTTCCGTGTTCACCATCTTTGTTGTTTTAGCAGTTAAGCCAACCCTGTCTGGCTTATACATAGATCTAGCCCCTGGGCTGTATTTGGATGAATGAAGGTTAGATATGTTTAGGCTACAGAGGTATATGAGACAGGGATATCTGCTATCCCTCTTGCTTTTTGTATTGGCACTGGCCCAAATAGTGTGAGATCCTAGGGACATAAGACTGAAGTGAAGCTATATAATGTTTTGCTGTTTTTGGATGCTAAAGTTTTTTTTTACTCTGACCCAAACCTATGAGTCACTGCATGGAATAATTCAAGAACTGAGAATATCAGGCTTTAAAGAAAATATATCCAAATCAGAGATTCTGAATGTTAGTGTGAGGCAGATAGGCCAGACTATCCAGAGCATGTTCCCATTTCATTGAGCCAAAGGGCACATTGGATACCCAGGGGTAGAACTTCCCTCTATTAGTGACAGGTGACTAAAAACCTTAGGGAGGGTAGATTCGGTGAAAATTGATTTTACTAGAATTTTTCTGTATTTTTCTGTATTTATCTCAATTGCAATACCTAATAAACTGTTTGTGCCATTGAAGAGTGCTTTTCTTTATTTTGTTTTCTATCCCGATCCTAATTTGACACATACTAGGGATCTAATACCAATATATGTAATATACAGTTTACAGGTTACAATTTGCCATAGTTACAGTGCAAGGTTTATTATTATAGGTTTTTATCCTAACTTGACACATACTGGGAGGGGTATTTTCGATAGGACGTTTTGGGCAAAATGTCCACAAAACCAGTAGAAAAAAATGTCCATTTTCAAAGGTGTTTCTTTTTATTTTTAAAAATGACCTATGCATAAGTTTTAGTCCTTAGGATGTCTATCTTTTTCAAAAATAAAAATGTCCACATGAAAAACCCATCACCTGAGCCAGTTTTGGGGATTCCTGCCGGCTCTGCTGATGGTGATTTCCCCTACCTGGATCAGTGCGAGATAGCAGCTGTCACCCCGAATTTGGATGCCATATACAGTTTGTTTTTATCTTTTAGAATTTGGATTTCGAGTCCATGACTTGAATCTATCATTTGCCATATGTTTGTGACTCTTTTGGTTTATTTACATATATAATTTATTTATTTATTTATTTTTTTACAGCAAATAAATTTTAATTGATTAAGCATGAAATTATATCGATGATTTCTGGCTTACATATTTAAAGGAAACTCACCTAGTCATACAAAACAAATACATGTCATATTTAAATATCGGTAGATAAAAATGATTTTTTTCCTTTAAAAATCCAGTTTTAAACATAAATGAATACAAATTTAAAATAGTGGAACAAATACAGGAAAATTACAATAAAAACATTAATGCTCTTTTGTTTGGACTTTAACTAATAACATCATCATATACAGTACATATACAGGTTCACGGTCCTTTATCTGAAATTCTAAAAACTAAAAAGCTACAAAAACTGAAAATTTACAATGTTGATGCATTACTAATTAGTACAAATTAGTATCAAAAGTGAAACCTGGCCCCAAAATCACCTTAAAGAATTCACTCTAGGCACATATTAGTTCAGTTCATCTTACCTCTGAGGTGTTGCTAGTACACAGCAATTCATATTCTTTAGCACTCTCCAGACCAGTAGAGGTTAACTTTACGAATGGGTATATATCTAATCATGACCAGCAGGTGGAGACTGAAAACAAAACTTTGGGACAGTATATCCTAGCTCCTCCTCTCTATTTCCCTCAGTCTTCTTTCAGTCTCCAGCAGGTGTTGATGTGATCTGTACCCATCTC
Organism: Geotrypetes seraphini; assembly: GCF_902459505.1. Taxonomy (NCBI): domain Eukaryota; kingdom Metazoa; phylum Chordata; class Amphibia; order Gymnophiona; family Dermophiidae; genus Geotrypetes; species Geotrypetes seraphini. Next base: position 386,493,792 of record NC_047085.1, read on the forward strand.
TCTTGGTAGGGCTGTTGGAATTTGTTTAGGGGGTTTATTGTCCCTGTTTTTAGCCGGACGGAGCTTGGGCGGACTCTGTTTGGGGGTTCGTCCGACCTCGGGGGTGTCAAACCCGGCGGGTCACGAGCGGGGTCCCTCCCCCCACTTCCTCCACCTCCCCACATTTTTTTAGAGGAGCCTCAGCAGTAAGCCTTGCCCCCTAAGTCAAGCAAGGCATATTGCTTCGAGAGCCTGTGGAGTCTGTTCTGTAAAAAAAAAAAAAAAAAAAAAAATCCTGAGGTAGTGCTGGTCTGAAGGGTTGTTTCCCTTTAAGAAAACTGTATTTTACTGTATTTTTTCATGTAACCAGCACTTTTTTATAGCTAGGTCGCGTATGGAGCAATTGTGCCCTTCTCCGGGGGAGTAGGCCACAATTTTAGTCCAGCCGCGAGGCACTCGCGGCCGGCCTGAACTCGGCGGTTTGGGTCGGTGAGGTGGTGGAGCTCCGTCGGCAGCGGCTGCAGGCGCCCAGAGCTCCCCGCCGATGGTGCCTCGCGAGTCGGCTTGGAGCAGTGGGGAAGCCCGGTCTTCCACAACCGCCCACGGAGGGATTCCCCGAAGGATTCCCTCTCAGCTGATTTTTTGACAGCTGATGCCGGCTTGCCTGCTTTAGCGGCTGAGACTATTTAGGTTTCTCAGCCGCTTCAGGCTATGGAGGGAGCTTTTTTGGCGGGAAAACCGCCATCTTCTCTGTCTGGCCCCTCCATTTTGTCTTCCACCTCAGGTGACCTTCCCCCTGTTTTGACTATGCAGGGGCAAGGTTCTGCTGGGTCCCCTGCTGTGGCAGGGAGTCCCTTGGGACCCTCGGGGGGTTTTTCTCCTGAATTTTTCTTTTCTTTATGCAGAGCCTATTTTCAGGCGGCTGGGGGTCCCGGTTGCGCCCAGGGGGTTTCGGGGGGTGGGGTTTCCTCCGCGCTCCCTGCGGCTTTGCCTCTCTCGTCTGACGTGACGTCCCCTCCGCCGCCTCCCTTGTCCAAGCGTCCGCGGGTGTCGTGGGACGAGAATTTGTGGTCGGAGGAACGGGTCGGTCTGGAGGAGGACCTGGACCCTTCTGAGGAGTTCCAGGACTCTCTGGAGGGGACGGAAGCTGGCGGCGGGTTGTCGGATTTCCCGTTCTCCAGTGACGAGGCGTCCGTGGTGCGCCTTTTTCAGAAAGATGAGCTGCCTGACCTTATTCAACAGGTTTCTGCGGTTTTGCGTTTTGAGGACGCGCCGCAGGAGACTCCGCGTGTGGGGGACCCCCTGTTACGGGGGATCCGTTCCGTTTCCCGCTCTTTTCCTATGCATCAGGATATTCGGGATATTATTCTGGAGCAGTGGAAAACGCCGGAGGCGCCGTTTCGGCTGGCGCGCAGCATGGCTCGCCTGTATCCCATTCCTGAAGGGGATCGGGCTACGTTAGCTTCGCCAGTCGTGGATGCGGTGGTCTCGGCAATTTCCAAGCGGCATACCGTGCCTGTTGAGGGCGGTTCTGCCTTGCGGGACCCTGAGGAGCGCAAATTGGAGAGCATCCTTAAGCAAAATTTTCAGGTCTCTGCCTTTGGGGTCCAGGCGGCTATTTGTGGGGGACTGGTCGCTCGCGCCGTGTTTCGGTGGGCGGAGCGGGTCTTGGATCGAGAGTCTGACGACTGGTCTCTGGTGGATCAGGAGGTTGCGAAGATTGAGATGGCGGCCTCATTCCTCTCAGATGCTCTATATGACTTGGTGCGGATATCGGCTAAGTCTATGGCTTTTGGCGTGGCCGCAAGGCGTGTGTTGTGGCTGCGCGCTTGGGCGGCGGATGCTGCGTCCAAAGCTAAGCTTACTAAATTTCCCTTTCGGGGGTCGTTTTTGTTTGGAGAGGACTTGGATAAGTTGATTCAGACTCTGTCGGACTCGAAAGTTCCCCGTCTGCCGGAGGACCGTGCCCGCCCGGCGTCTCGGGGGGGTGCGGCCCGGGGGCGTTTGCGGGATTTTCGCAAGTATCGCCCTGGGCGTAGGGCTGCTTCTTTCCAGTCTCCGGGATTTTCCCGGGGTCGGTTCTTCCAGCGCATGCAGCCCTTTCGGGGGGCCCGTCGGGGGGCAGGGAATCCCTCCGCCGGTTCCCCCGCTTCCCGTCCTGCACAATGACGCCTTGCCGGCGCCCCCTTTGGTTCCGGTGGGGGCTCGGCTGCGCGAATTTTTCCCCAAATGGGCCGAGATCACGTCCGATCAGTGGGTCCGGGAGGTGGTGCGGGACGGTTATGCCCTGGAGTTCGCCCGCTCTCTGCCGGATTTTTTCCTCGCTTCTCCGTGTCAGACTCCGGGGAAGACGCAGGCTTTTCGCCAGACCCTTCAGCGCTTGCTAGATCTCAGGGCAGTTGTTCCGGTGCCCCCTCCGGAGTGGGGCACGGGCAGGTACTCCATTTACTTTGTGGTGCCCAAGAAGGAGGGGACCTTTCGGCCCATCCTCGATTTAAAAGGGGTCAACAGGGCTCTCAAGATTCCCTCTTTCCGTATGGAAACTCTGCGGTCGGTCATTCTGGCGGTTCAGCCGGGGGAGTTTCTCACTTCTCTCGATCTGACGGAGGCCTACTTGCATGTTCCCATTCGGGCCTCTCATCAGCGTTTCCTGCGCTTTGCGATCTTGGGTCGGCACTTTCAGTTCTGTGCGCTTCCCTTTGGGCTGGCCACGGCTCCTCGGACGTTCACCAAGGTGATGGTGGTCGTCGCGGCAGCCTTGCGGTCGGAGGGTATCCTGGTACACCCCTACCTGGACGACTGGTTAATTCGGGCAAAGTCATTGCAGGAAAGCTCCCGGGTTACTGCTCGGGTGGTGGAGTTTCTCCGGTCGCTGGGCTGGGTGGTCAACCTTTCCAAGAGTCGGTTGGTCCCGGCTCAGCGTCTGGAGTACCTAGGGGTGCTGTTCGACACCTCCTTGGGGAAGGTCTTCCTCCCAGAGGGCCGGGTGAGCAATTTGCAATCTCAGATTCGCCTGCTTTTGGCGTCCCGGTGTCCTCGGGCGCGAGATTTCCTCCAGGTCTTGGGGTCGATGGCGGCGTCCCTGGACGTGGTGAGGTGGGCGCGGGCCCACATGCGTCCTCTCCAGTATGCTCTGCTCCGGAGGTGGTCTCCCCAGAGGCACGGGATGGATGTTCCGGTTCCCCTGTGAGGCTTGGCGCGCTGCAGTCTGCGTTGGTGGCTCCAGACCCCTCACCTAGTTCAGGGGGTGGGTCTGGATCTCCCGCAGTGGACGGTGCTCCTGACGGATGCGAGTCTCCTGGGTTGGGGGGCTCAGTGTTTGGGTCACTCAGCTCAGGGCACCTGGTCCGCGGAGGAGGCCGCCTGGTCGATCAACGTGTTGGAGACCAGAGCGGTCCGTCTGGCGCTGTTGGCTTTCCACTCCCTGTTGCTGGGCAAGTCGGTCAGAGTGCTGTCGGACAATGCCACGGCGGTGGCTTATGTCAATCGTCAGGGGGGCACCAAGAGCACTCAGGTGGCGCAGGAGGCGGCTCTGCTCATGGTTTGGGCGGAATCCCATCTGCTGGACCTCTCGGCCTCTCATATAGCCGGGGTAGAAAATGTTCAGGCAGACTTCCTCAGTCGTCACTTCCTAGATCCAGGAGAGTGGTGTCTCGGCGCCGAGGCGTTTCAGTTGATAGTGCAGGCTTGGGGGGCAGCCCCTGATGGACCTGATGGCCACGGGTGGCAACGCCAAAGTGCCCCGCTTCTTCAGTCGTCGCAGGGACGGTCTGGCCGAGGGTCTGGATGCTCTGGTCCAGCAGTGGCCAATGGAGGGGCTGTTGTATGTGTTCCCTCCTTGGCCGCTGGTGGGCAGGGTGCTTCTTCGCATTGTTCACCATCCGGGTTTGGTGGTGCTGGTGGCGCCGGATTGGCCTCGCCGTCCGTGGTATGCGGATCTGGTGAGGCACCTGGTAGCGGATCCTCTTCCTCTGCCTCTCTCGGACGACCTTCTGATGCAGGGTCCCATTCCCATGTTCGACCCGTCTCCCTTCTGTCTTACGGCGTGGCTCTTGAAAGGGGTCGCCTTAGCAAGAAGGGATATTCAGACAAGGTGATCTCTACACTGTTGGGGTCCCGGAGGCTTTCTACCTCTCGGGCTTATGTGCGGGTTTGGCGTCTCTTTGAGGAATGGTGTCGGGCGCAGGGAGTGACCTCTTTTCGCGCTTCTCTGCCTAACATTCTGGAGTTCTTGCAGGATGGCCTGGATAGAGGCCTGGATTGGTCTTCTCTCCGGGTTCATCTTGCGGCCCTGTCGGCTTTTCGAGGGTTGGTGTCAGGTCACCGTTTATCGGCTCTTCCTGATGTGCTTCGGTTTTTGCGGGCGGCCAAGTTGCTTAGGCCTCCCCTACGGCCCTCGGTTCCCTCTTGGGATCTTAATCTGGTTCTCTCTGTTTTGGTGCGTCCGCCTTTTCGAGCCGTTGGACGACTGTTCTTTGAAGGACCTTACTTTGAAGGCGGTCTTTTTGGTGGCCATTACTTCTGCTAGGCGTGTTTCTGAGCTGCAGGCTTTCTCTTGTAGGGCTCCCTTCTTGGAGTTTTCTAGGGAGCGGGTCGTCATGCGGCCTGTTCCTTCCTTTCTGCCGAAGGTTGTTTCTCCTTTTCATGTCAATCAATCGGTGGTTCTCCCGGTCTTGGGTGGTCGGGAGGGCTCTTCTGAGCAACGGCAGCTGCGCAAGTTGGATGTCGGTCGGGTCCTTCGCTCTTATGTGCAGCGGACCCAGGAATTCCGGAAGTCCGATCATCTCTTTGTCCTCCTGGCGGGTCCTCGTCGGGGAGCTGGCGCTTCTAAGGCTACTATTGCGCGCTGGATCAAGGAGACGATTGCTTCCGCTTATCTTCTGAAACAGCAGCCTGTTCCGGAGTTTCTCAAGGCTCATTCCACTCGGGGTCAGGCGGCTTCTTGGGCTGAGTCGTCGCTCGTGCCTCCAGTGGATATTTGTAAGGCTGCGGTTTGGTCCTCCTTGCATTCCTTTGTTCGTCATTATCGGGTTGATGTGCAGGCGCGTCGGGACGCGGTGTTCGGTGAGCGTGTACTGGTATCGGCCCTTCGGGGGTCCCGCCCGTGAGAGGGACTGCTTTGGTACGTCCCATTCGTAAAGTTAACCTCTACTGGTCTGGAGAGTGCTAAAGAAGGAGAAATTAGGTTCTTACCTGCTAATTTACTTTCTTTTAGCTTCTCCAGACCAGTAGAGGTCCCCACCCTGTCTGTTGTTGTTGTTGTTGGGGCTGTTGCGCGGGCAGTTTTTGGTTTTTGCTGCGGGTTCTAGTATTTTTCTAGGGCCGGGGAGAAGTGAAGAACAGCGGCTGTGGCTCGGCTGGCTTAGCTGGCGAGCTGTGGGGACATTCTTCCTTCGGGAATTTCTCCTCTGCATTTTCCAACAGCATTTTGGGTATGTTATTTGTTACTCCTTTCGGAGTATTGTTTTTTCTCTCTGTTGTTTTCCAGTTCTTGGTTCTGCTTGGCTATTCGGCAGACTGAGGGAAATAGAGAGGAGGAGCTAGGATATACTGTCCCAAAGTTTTGTTTTCAGTCTCCACCTGCTGGTCATGATTAGATATATACCCATTCGTAAAGTTAACCTCTACTGGTCTGGAGAAGCTAAAAGAAAGTAAATTAGCAGGTAAGAACCTAATTTCTCCTTTGTAGTCCCTTATTCTGTATTAGGTAAGGGTCAGTTTGCACTGTGTACTTGGTACCAAGGTGTTATATTTCTGCAATTGTGTAGCTTTTCTGCAGCTTGTTTTTCCTAGCAGGATATATATTATATTCTGTGGTCCAGTGTAATATTTACACAGAAACATAGAAACATGATGACAGATAAAGGCCAAATGGCCCGTCCACAGTAACTATTATAAGAGATCCCACACTTTCTTGAATTCAGACAGTCTCTGTCTCTACCATCTGTTTCACGCATATACCACACTTTCTGTAGAAAAGTATTTCCTTAGATTACTCCTGAGCGTATCTATCACTTCTTAATTTCATCCTATGCTCTCTCATTCCAGAGCTTCCTTTCAAATGAAAGACTTGACTCATGCGCATTTACATCACGTAGGTACAGTGGCGTACCAAGGCGGGGGGGGGACGGTCCACCCCGGGTGCACGCCCCAAGGGGGTGCACAGCCGGCCACCCTCCCTATTCTGCCGCTGCTGCTTTCCTTAACCAGGAGCAGTGATAGTAAACCTGTAAACAGGAATGTCCAGCGGTTGTTCAGCTTCTAGACGGCTCCCCTGTTCAAAGCCGTGGGCGTTGGCTCCTCGCGCAATCCGTGGCTGAGTCAGAAGTGTTCCCTCTAACGTCACGATGCCAGAGAGAAGGCTTCCGACGCAGCCGCGGATCACGTGAGGTGTAGACAGCTGCGGCTTTGAGCAGGGGAACTGGCCAGAAATGCTGAGCAGGGAACAGAAATGTTGCTGCTGCACAGGGAGGGGAGAGGGTGTAGAAATGTTGCTGTTGCACAGGGAAGGGGGGGGGCGTAGAAATGTTGCTGTTGCACAGGGAAAGGGGGGTAGAAATGCTGCACTGGCAAGGGAGGAGAAATGCTGCACAGGCAGCACCCAATTGGGGAGAGAGAGGGAAGGAGGGAGAAGGAAGACAAGGGAGAGAGGAACCAGTGATGCCAAGTCCATGGGAGGGAGGGAAAGGAAAAAAGGAAAGGAGATACCAGACCATGGAGTGGGAGGAAGAGATGCCATGGCATGGGGGGAGTAAAGGGAAGGAGATAGAGATACTAGACCATGGTGTGGAGTGGGAAGGAAGGAAGGAAAGGAGAAGAGAAAGAGAGAGATACCAAAGCATAGGGGAGGGGGTGGAAACAGAAAAATGGCGAGGGGGTTGAAGCTGAAATGAATCATGTACAAAGGAGAGAAGGGACACAAGATATACAGTTTATTGAAGGGTGTGGGCAGTAGATGGAAAGAGTAGAGAGGGCAGAAGCTGGATGGAAGGGGCAAAGAGAGGGTAGATGTTGCATGGAAGGGAGAGAGGAAAAACGCTGTATAGAAAGAAGAGAGTGAAAAGAAGATGATTAAAGCAGAAACGACAAAAGGTAGAAAGATTTTTTTGTTGTTGTTGCTTTACTTAGAATCAAGTAGTAGTGTAACTGTATTGATAAAAGTTTATAAATAGGAAATGGAAATAAGGCAATTTTTTGGACTAAACCCCCTTTCCTCAGATCAGGACAGGATACCATAACAGCAGTATACTGTACTGTTCTGTAGAAAGATTTGGCCTCTGAAAGCTAATTGAAAAATAGATTAGTCCAATAAAATGGTATTTTCTTATTTCTCATTATTTGTTTTATTTTTATTTGTTAATTTGTAAAGTGGTGATTGTTATGTATCAGTTTTTTCAAATTTACATCTACTGTCTTTATATTTTGCACAGTATTAGGGGATATGTGTCACTGTTTTTGTGGTGTTGCATTGTATGCAGAGTCTGGTTTCTTGGTGGTTCAGTTTAACTTTTGTCTACATATTTCTATTTTTAGTTTGTGAATATTCCATATTGGGCGAGGATGTATCTCTGTTCTGTGTGTATGAAAAAGACACAGTTTTCAGTTGGCATTGACTGCAGGATCAACTGACTGCGGGATCTGGCTTGTTTAGTTTTACAATGTATATGTTGTTGTTCTAGTGCTCACTGAAGTGTTTAAGATGCTGCCTTTTCCTAGGTACACTCTTGTTGTGCAATATGTGGATTGTTACTAAAAATCATATTTTTCATATAGATGAGAGGGGTGTCAAAAAATGATGGGCTCCGGGTGTCACATATGCTAGGTACGCCACTGTGTAGGTATTTAAACGTTTCTAGTATATCTCCCCTTTCTCGCCTTTCCTCTCAAGTATAAATATCGAGATCTTTAAATCTGTCCCCATACACCATTTTAGTAGCCTTCTTCTGGATCAACTCCATCCTTTTTATACCTTTTTGAAGGTGCGGTCTCCAGAATTGTACACAATATTCTAAATGAAGACTTACCAGAGTCTTATACAGGGGCATCAATACCTCCTTTTTTCCTACTGGCCATACCTCTTCCTATGCACCCTAGCATCCTTCTAGCTTTTGCCATTACCTTTTCAACCTGTTTGGCCACCTTAAGATCTTCACATACAATCACACCCAAGCCCTGCTCTTCTGTCGTTCACATAAGTTCTTCACCCCCTAAATTGTACCATTACTTCAGGTTTTTGCAGCCCAAATGCATGACCTTACATTTCTTAGCATTAAATTTTAGCTGCCAAATTTCAGACCATTCTTCAAGCTTTGCTAGATCTTTCTTCATGTTATTCACACCATCCAGGGTGTCAACTCTATTGTAGATTTTGGTATCATCTGCAAAGAGGCAAATCTTACCTGACAGCCCTTCAGCAATATTACTTATAAAAATGTTAAGAACAGGCCCAAGAACAGAACCTTGAGGCACACCACTGGTAACATCCCTTTCTTCAGAGTGATCTCTATTGACCTCTACCCTCTGTTGTCTTCCACTCAACCAGTTCCTGACCTTACCCGTCACTTTAGGGCACTCAGTTTATTTATTAGATGTCTGTGTGGAACACTGTCAAAGGCTTTGCTAAAATTTAAATACACCACATCTAGTGCTCTGCCTCTATCCAATTCTCTGGTCACCCAGTTACTACCTTTTTTTACTAAGTTGTTTGGGAGGTGTTTGGGTCCTGGGAATAAAGTGTAAGTGTACTGTGTTAAGGTTCTGAGTGCTTTTTTTGTAAGGTTATGTGCTAACTTTACAATATGTCTGGCACTGTTGTCCTTACTGAGGTGACACCAGAACTTTGAATATAATATGTGTGTATATTTGGTTGTAAAACAAAGCATCCTAGTTCTGCTCTATACCCATTGCTTTTGTCTCATTATGATTTTCTTTTCTGTTATAGTAAGGCTGCTGTCATAAGCATTCTTGAAAAGAGGATTTATGTAGCATCTATCAATGTATTTTTTTATAATTGGATTTGATGATCCTGTAATGTTTTTTTTTGTTTGTTTTTGTTTTTTTTTTATTGAGTATTTTCAACATTATTACATTCATTCAAACATAATAAGATATGGATTATAAAGAAATTATACACTATCCAAAAACCAACTTTTCGTCCTTAGGCACATATCCATCTAGCCCACTAATGAAGAAAGACATCTCATTATTCATATAAACTTAACAGAAAATACAAAATAGGTATGGAGGGAGGAAGAAAAAAGGACAGACTTACCCCCCTTCAATAACCTATATACCTCTTAGGATGCTATTATATAAACCCCCCACTAAAGAAAGCTAGTAATTAGTCTTGTTTCCTTCCTTTAAGAAAAAGTTCTAATTGGGAAGGTTCCCAAAACACATAATCTTTGTCTTGAAGATGCAGAATACATTTACAGGGAAATTTAAGAAAAAACGTTGCACCCAATTCAAGAACTTTAGGACGTAAAGCCAAAAAAGCTTTCCTCCTATATTGAGTAGCCCTTGCCACATCAGGGGAACATTAAGACCTTATCTCCACAGAATTTTGCCTCTCTATTCTGGAAATATAGCTTCAACATTAAAGTTTTATCTAGTTCATTAACACAGGTAATTAAGAGAGTAGCCCGGGTTTGGATCAAATCTTGAGAATCTTCAAGAAATTTTGTTAAATCTACTTCTACAGTACTCAATTGATCCATTCCCCCTTCTACTGGAAATTTTTTCTTTTGAGGTATATAAAAGAAGTTAGAGAACATCATGGTGTCAGAATTAGTGACCCTTAATATCTCCTTGAGATACTTTCTCAATAGTATCTCAGGAGATAATAAGTGAGTCACTGGGAAATTAACTAATCTCAGATTCCTTGATCTAACCTGATTCTCACTCATTTCCAACTTATAGTGAATATTCAAGGAGTCTTTTGTTACTGCCACCATAGATGACTGTAAGTTCTTTATCTGCTTTCCAAGAGAAAGCGTACGTTGATCTAAATTCCCGATGTTAGCATCTACATTTCCCAATTTATCAACAACTTCATTGGAGAAAACTTGAACATGATTAGTAACTTTCCTTAACATCACCTCCATCCTCGTATTCAAAGTCCACAAGTCTTTTAAGATAACTTCCTCTGGGTTTTCTTCCAACCCCTCTGACTGATTAATTATTCCAGGAAAAACTTGAGGCATCTGCGAAAAAACAATCTCTGCAGTTTGTTGGAGGTCGGAGGCTTCAAAAGAAGCCCCTTGTGAACCTGTAGGTTCCAAGTTCCTGGGAAGATCAAGAGGGAGGGGAGGGGTACGCTCTGGAGAACTCAGGGAAGCTCCTGAAAATGAGTCAGGTTTATCTACTGACCTCATGGAACCTGGTAACAACAAATGTTTATCCATAGGTCCAACACTAACTGGTGTTGAGACCCGAAGTTTCCCCTTGCGTTTCCCCATATCAATCAGGAAACAAACATATAGCACAATTAGGTAATTAAATTCAACTTAACTTAAAGCTGTTCACACTCCAGAGGCTCTCAAGGGGCTCATAAGGGGCATGACCTGCCCCTCCGGCCACGCCCTTTGGCCGCGCCACAGGAGGAGGCACTTCTTATCTCCCGGGCTGCAGGACCCGATGTTGTGGGTGTCCAGTTTCAGTGCCTGTTAGCAATAGGCACTGCAGTATCGGGAGAGACACTCCGGGGGAACAGAAGGCAAACAGCTCACAAACAGCTCACAAACAACTCCCTGGTCTCCTATCACTGCGCCCTCCAGGAAATGCTTCCCCGATATGCCACAGGAGGAGGCACTTCTTATCTTCCGGGCTGCAGGACCCGATGTTGTGGGTGTCCAGTTTCAGTGCCTGTTAGCAATAGGCACTGCAGTATCGGGAGAGACACTCCGGGGGAACAGAAGGCAAACAGCTCACAAACAACTCCCTGGTCTCCTATCACTGCGCCCTCCAGGAAATGCTTCCCCGATATGCCACAGGAGGAGGCACTTCTTATCTCCCAGGCTGCAGGACCCGATGTTGTGGGTGTCCAGTTTCAGTGCCTGTTAGCAATAGGCACTGCAGTATCGGGAGAGACACTCCAGGGGAACAGAAGGCAAACAGCTCACAAACAACTCCCTGGTCTCCTATCACTGCGCCCTCCAGGAAATGCTTCCCCCATCCTGTAATGTTTTTGTATTTTTCTTGTGTATTGTTTCTTACTCATAGAGATTAAGATATTTGCCATAAGTTGAACAGTAAATACTAAATTATTTTAGTCAGTTATAAAAGTCCTTATCCTTATAGGAAATTTTGTGACTGGTCAAGTTTAAATGAAGCTGTGGGATACTATCACGCAAGATCTTCTAAATATAATTGTTCCATATGTTTCTATGGTTTAGTTATTGGTAAGTTCTTGACATAGTTTGCAGTATTTAAATATTCTCCCCAAATGCATGACAATTGTTACATGTTCTCAGACATTTGTCAATCTGAGTAAAACTAGTACAGTTCAGACGAATAAGTTTGGTCTCCTACCTTTGTTAACTTAACATTGAGCCTCTCTCCTTCCTCCAGAAATTCAGTTCTGGCTGTGAAAAGGCAGAATACTATTGTCCAATATGCTTTGTTTTCATTGCTTACTTTTTCTTATTCCTGGTTGCTTACAAGGCCAATATTCATCAGACTGTTTCAAGTAAAGAAAAAAAAAATGAGTAGCAAAACTATTTCCATACAATCTACCAAGTGATGCTTACTTTTTTGGCCAACATCACACAGTCAGAAGATTCATACAACAGTACATCTCATGATGCAATTGGCTGCTTAACCTCCAGTCCACTGTGCTAAGGACCCCTGAGGAAGGCAATTCATTGCCGAAACACAGACCATGTAGGGTCTGTTTATTTTATATACAGCACTATTTTTTCATGTTGTATAACTGTTGCCATCAGTCAGATTTTTATAATATGATTTTTATGACATTTTTATTGTATTTTTAATATACACCAATAAATATTGATATTTTAACTCCTGTAAGTCCAGGACTTGGTTCCACCTTTTGCTTTCTATGCTTACTTCGTAGAAACCATTGACTGCCTGCGGCTGACAAGAATAATCCGTAGTCAATCCATAATGTGCCATGTACTTTCTCCTTGCTAAATTGAAATTTTTCATCTCTCCAAGGTCAATATTTAAGCCCTTCATCTTTGTTGATAATGTGAAACCAGTGCCTAAAGCACAATCGCCTTACTTTGGGGATGAAGATCCTGTGAAGAGGGTGCCACGGTTTCAGGAGAAACCGGACCGCAGGCATGAACTGTACAGGGCACATGAGGAGGCTCGATCCATCCTTGAAAAGGAGAAGGTAAAGAGAAACATGGAGATAATCTTGTGCAGTGAATGTTTTTTTTCTTTATAAGGGAAAGTCAATAATGGCATTTCATAACATGTCGTGTTTTTATATTTTTTGTGAATCTGGTTTCTGAGAGGAAACTGCTCTTCATCATGTCTGTGTGTCTTTTTAATGCCCCCTATAATGCTTTACAAATTTTGAACAGTTATCCAAGTTCACAGAGATTTCTGTGAAAAGGTAGAGTTCCTTTTGACCTCAGACTTAATACTTTTATGTACCCAATTCCCCCTACCCAAACACTTATCCCTGTTTAGATTTTTACCCTATTTCCCTAGAGGAACTGAATCAGTTTTTCATTTTAATCTGTGATGTTGGAAGCCAAAGATGTCATCAGATATTTAGGAAGCTATCCAGCACTTGCTATAGGGGGGGATCCCCTAGTTTCCGTTCCCTAAAATTGCAAGAAACTAGGAGCCAGGACAAACGGGTAGCCAGATAATTGTACATGCACATCATGCCCCTGCTCCCACCTCTCAAGTCTTTTTTCTTTTTTTTTCCTGGCTAATAGTCTCTCTCACTCCTTTTCCTCCTGCCTTTCCAGTTAACACCATGCAAGCCAGCCGCATTAGGGGAAATGAGCTGTGCCTCAGGCCTTGTTCTTCTCTTCTGCTTGTTCTTCTCATTGCAGGACACTGTAGAGCTCACTGTGGCTTAAGTCTGGCTTCAAGCACCAGAGGAGGTGAATGTGAAAAGAGGGACTAAGTTTGAGAGAGGGGATGAGAAATGGAGGGGGGAGAATGTGAGAGGCTTAGCTAAGGAATATGAGGGTATTAGCTCAGGATGGGGAATTGAGAAAGTGATTGGGCATGAAAGAGGAGATATTCAGCAGAGGTTGTGGGATGCAGAGAGAAACTTCATAGGGCAGGAGTTGGAGACACTCAGTGAGAAAACAAATTGATTGGTTAGGTAAATTTGATAGAATTCAGTAAACTCCCATCTTTTCTCCACTTCAAATTTTAGAACTTCCTTATTTCTCCCCTTTCTTGCCGTCCCACCAGATCAAAGAACCACCTACTCCTTTCCCTCTTCTGCTCAGCCTCCTGTATCTCCCTCTTTTTCACCCAGATTATCTCTGCATCTTCCTACTCCACTGCTTCAGATTGTTTCCCCTCCTTCCTCTAGATCTCTCCCTAGTGGCAGAACCTCGCTCTTCTACCAGATTCTTGAGCCCCCAATCCTCCTTTCTTCTAGCCCCATCCTCAAGAACCTTTCTCCTGTCCCTGTGTGTATGAGAGTGTTGTAGAGAGCTTTAGAAACACCAGCAGAACTATCAGAGGCTTCTAAGCTAGCTTGGGTTATCCCAGGTCTAGCTGATCCAGTCCTGGTGTTACAGCATTCTTTTGATGCAAGTCTGATAGACCCAGTGAAAATTTAAAACCACAAGCTCATATATGAAGGGACAAAATTAGGATTGGGTCATGTTCTCCTGAAATAACGAACCAGATGATGATCCTGAATTAGGAAGATTTTCCCCTTGATGCATGCGACTTTATTGTAATGGGTTTTTCTGTTTGCTAATGCATTTAGACATTTCGTATCATTGATAATGCAGGAGGTTGTATGAGCTGTGGTATTGCTTTCTTGACTAGTTGATGCAACTGTAGTACATGCGACATGTTAAATTTAACCTTTATAATGTTTGAGAAAGCCGTGCAAACTGTATTCCTGCCTTTCTCAAAGACATTATGCTACAGGCAGTTTCCAAGATAAGAAAACCATTTACGTTGCAAAAACATTAGACTTTTGATAAATCAAACACTGTGTGCAGCATTTCATAAAGCCATGCCTGAGAGGCAGAAATTGGTATTCTGTGAACATTTCTTTTACAGACTGGGAATGTTTGTCTCCTTAGGATCAAGGTCAGCAATTAATGGAAACCATGTTAGATCTTGAAAAGCAAGGCCTGGAAGCTATGGAAGAGATCCTAAGTAGCACCGAAATCCTAGATCCTGAGGAAGTGGCTGATCTCTTCTACGACTGTGTTGATACTGAAATTAAGTTCTATAAATGAGGTAAGCAAATTCTTTGCCATGCAGATTGAAAGGCTTAACATTTTCCTATTCAAAACCTAATTGTACAAAACAGAGAGCTCTCTGTTTTGACGTGTACAGTGGTAAAACCAAGGAGCACTAAATTGAGGCTCTAAATAAACGGGATGCACAATGTTCTGGTAAGGCAACTACGGTTATGCGTGATTATTGAAAGATTGTTTACTAACTTGCAACATGCAGCAGCTTCCATTTGGAAATAGTCTACACACTAGTAGTGCAGAAGAATTCACATTAGGGAAATAGCTCCAGAGAGAGAAATAGGGGTCTATCTTAATCTTGAATAAAGAGGTAAACAATATGAAGGTCACTTACGGATTCAGCATAGATTTCTGCATCTTGCTTGAGTCAAAAGATGTGGTGGCTGAGTTAAGTCCACTTTTCAAGGTAATAATAATATATAGAAATAAAACAAAAACGTAAAGGAAATAAGTTACCGTATTTTTCGCTCCATAAGATGCACTTTTTCCACCCCCCCAAAAGGGTCCTGTGCCGCTGCCCAAATGGTGCTGTTGGCTCTCGCGAGACTCGCGGGACCAGGCAGGCGCACTCGGGGCTCGCGCCTGCCTTTCACTTCCGGCGCAGATGAGGAACCTGCCGATGCAGCGCTGGACCGAGCTGATACCATTCGGGTGGCAGCTCGAGACCAGGCAGGCGCACTCGGGGCTTGCGCCTGCCTCTCACTGCCATGGCAGATGGGGACTTGGGTGGCTGTCCAAGTAGGGGAGGCTGCCAATGCAGCGCTGGACCGCCAGGTTTGCATCAAGGTATCAGGTGGGGGGAGTGTCCTGCAGGAATGTACGGGGGGGGGGGTGTCCTGCAGAAAGGTACCAGGGAAGGGGGGCCCTCTTGCCAGAATTAAATTAATCAGGAGGCTTCCCAGCCCTGCAGAGATGTACCCTGCAGAAAGATACTGGGGAAGGGGGCCCTCCTGCTGGAATTGAAGTAAATTAATCACTAATTTAAATTTACAACAAATGTTAATTTAAATTTACAACAAATGTACAGCTGAGGCAAGAGGCCTTGTGCTGGACATGTGAATTGCTTTAAAAAATTTAAAAAGAGGAAATAAAAATGTAAAGGTATTAGAGAGGTGCATTTTCCAAAGCTGAGCAGGAAGCAGAAAGACTTCCCTGCCTGCCCTGTCCCTACCTGCCTGCCAGCCACTAGGCACTGCTCTGTGCCCTGTCTCCACCTGCCCTGTCCCAGCCTACCACTAGACCACAAGAGGTGGGGACAGGATACAGAGCCTGGCAGGGAGGAGGGACAGGGTGCAAAGTCTGGCAGGGAGAATTTGGTTCAGAATGGGTTTTTTTTTCTTGTTTTCCTCCTCTAAATCTAGGGTGCATCTTATGGTCAGGTGTGTCATATGGAGCGAAAAATACGGTAATACCTTTTTTTATCGGACTGACTGCATTATATGATTAGTTATCAAAGGGTAACCTCTTCTTCAGATCAGAAATATGGAAATGACAAATACCAGTATATATATGAAAAACAAAATCATTTCAGTGATAGTTTCACAGGAAGAGGGAAATATTCTTTCTTTTATCTTGCTGAAATTCAAAGGTTACTAACAAAGTAGCCCTATTTGTCTCTTCATCTACTGATCTATATAGGATGGCTGATACATCAAGACTGTCATTGGAAATGTCAGTTCTCTCGTTGTTTTTGTCCCAGTTTAACTGGCAAAAAATAATATCCTGCCACAAGAGTATTTAATTCCAGTGAAAGGATTATCACTAAAATATTTTTCAAGGTATTTCTTGGTAACTCAAAAAAATTCACAAATCTCAGGTTCAAAGATCTTAAACTTTTTTCAATCAGCTCTAACCTTGGATGTGAAAACAGTCTATCCTGAGCAAATGCATTAATCACAACATTTTCTACCCTTTTCCACTCTCCTGAACAATAATCCTGCTCTTTCCTCCTGATGAACTTTGCCCATTCCTATTTCTTTGAAATTCCAGCAAGTTCCTCTGTAGTTTGTCACTGAAGTATCCAGCTGCACTAGGGCTGACCAGATTGTATCCAGTATGACCACAGTTGGTTTAATCATCAGGGCAGAGATATTGCCTTTTGGCACCAAAGTACCCGAAGCCTGTATCAAACTACTTGACTCCAGGGTAGCAGATATAATCCTACACTTTGCCTCAGAATTGTAGATGAAACATCCCTGCTGAATCTACTCATTTCGTCACTGGAACCATCAAGAGAGGTCACCAAACCCAGTGGGTTATTCACCACATTTTGACCCAACACAAGCGAAGCTTCTCTGCCTAGGTTATTGGTACCCCAAGGAACTTCCTGCGTCACCTCTGTGCTGGAGCTTTGGGGGTGGGGGAGGGGATGGAGGGGTCACTCCTTTCATCTGGGCTCAACGAGCATTCTAGGAGATGGTGGAACAAGGCCTTCTCAACCAGCAGGCCCTGATCCGGAAAACTAAACTAAACCTTAGGTTTGTATACCGCGCCAGCTCGGCACGATTTACAGAGTTAGGATAGAAAGGAACTCCAATGAAGGGTTATGGGATAGGAACTAAGAGGGTATAGAGGGGCCAGGGTGCCAGAGAGGGGGAGGTGTTACATTTTTGAAAAGAGCCAAGTTTTCAGGTGTTTGCGGTAAAGTTGGAGGGAGCTTGAATTTCTGAGCGGGGATGTAAGATTGTTCCATAGTTCTGTGGTTCTAAAGGGGAGGGATGTTCCTAGTTTTCCTGCACGGGATATACCTTTTGTAGAGGGGAATGATAGTTTTAATTTTTGGGAGGATCTGGTGGAATTAGGGTTTGAGGAATTCCAAAAGAGTGGAATAACAGGAGGAAGGATGCTGTGTAGGATCTTGAAGGCTTAGCAGACACATTTAAAGAGGACCCTGGAGGGTACTGGAAGCCAGTGAAGCTTGGACAGGAGTGGTGAGACATGGTCGAATTTGCTTTTTGCGAAAATAAGCTTAGCCGCGGCAAACACAATCTGTGAAGAAACATAGGAAATAATCAAAAGCTATTTAATTTCAAAGAATTTAGGAGGCTGGTTAGGTAGCACCTAACTCTTCCCCTATGCTTCAGAGATATTTCACAGGAAAAAATGCTTTGAGCTTCTCCCAAACAGTTGATGCCTCGTAACAGACAGCAGCCATAGAAAGGTGGAGATTTCTGAAGTAATGCGGTGGCTAATATTCTACAGCTGTAGTTTTTTCTACAAAACTATTACAGTTGTAGAATACATAACCTGGTCTAGGCAAGTTTTGAAAATAATGAATATTATTTATTTGGAAGTCCATTTCTCTAAAATTACTGACCCAGCATTTCTAGTTTTTGAAACTGGAAGTGTCTTTGTTCCTGTGTACCAAATTCAGTGAATTTTTCTCCTTTTCTGGAGTAATGCTGCACCTGGGCATTTTTTAAAAAAATATATAATTCTTTCCATCTTTCTGCTTACTAGAAAGAATAACAGAAAGTACACGCCCAAAAACCTTAGGAGTTTGTTTACATTAAAGGGTGTGTGTATATGTGTGATATATGTATATATGTGTATGTATATTTGAAGATACCAGGTCTCTACCCCTCCCCAAGTAGAAACAGTGCAGTGCATCTGGTTGGAATTATTTTCAGTTCCTGAATCATGTATGATATGCTGTTGTCTCATTTCAGTGAGAACGGACACCATTAGCCTTTAAAGATGAAGATGAAATTGCTCTTCAAGCCTTGAAAGGATAGTCTCCGTTTGGCCAACTTTCCCGCCAGAAAACCCCCCCATAAAATATAAAAAGACTGAAGTTCTTCTTGACGATCTCATCTATAGATGTTTCAAGTGAATGAAATAGCTCTTATTTGTCCAGTTGTGTTCCTGTTGTGTATAGTGAAAGGAGACAGCCACAGACTGGTCATGTTAATGTGTGCATGCAGTCTCATCTGTAATATCAGGTGTTCAGTATGTGTGTTCTGAAAGCAGACATTAATTTAAAGAGGGAATAACTTATTTGGCTGTAATGAAATATTAGAAAGTATCGCCTGAAAAGTGAACTGGGTTGCCTCTTCAAGACCAGTGGTACTCGGACATTCCTGCAGAAGCCAGAAATAGGTTGGAGTTTCAGAATACTCCTATTGAATATATATGAGGTATTTGCATGCATACTTTACCTGTTGTATGCAAGTGTACTTAATTCATATTCATGGTGGGTATTCTGAAAGTATGACCTGTAAATGGCCCTCAAAGGCTGGAAGGGAATACAGTGTTTTAGACCAACTGTATGTCCTGGTTGAACAGTCCTGGCAATATTTGAGAAGTTCACTTGGTGTAGAATGGCCACTTTCACTGTGTATGTATTGGGATGGGTTAGGAAATTTCCTTTCTGGTGGGATTAATTTAATTCACTGCCTGATGAACAAAGACCTACAAAATTGTGATTGTACCTATTCATATCGAAGAAATGATGTATCATCCCCTGCCTAGTTGGTACTATTTCAATTAGATTTTTAGGGGTGTGCAGAAGAAACATTAGTATTTTTTTGTCTAATTTTCCTTTTTTGTTTACATGTCTAATACATTTTTTTTAAATTTTAGTTATTTCTTAAGCTCCCTTCTGGTCAGAAGAGAGTGTTTGAGGCAATGTGCAATGAAAAATATAACGGTGCACATAGAAAATGTGTATAAGTTATGTTTGTGCTTAAAAAAATTGAAACAAATGCATATCCTTGTCTGATATTTACCTCATTGATTTAATCCCACCTTTTGGAAAGTACCTGGATCATGGGCGGGGTTTTGGATGGCAATCAAAGATTGCAGTCATGTGGCCCATCTCAAGTTACATCTGGAAATTGTTGCATCTTAGTAAGTAGAAGTATTGACTGCTTAAATAATTAAAATATAATACCTAGCAATTTAATTGTGTTCTGTGCATATTTTATAGAAAGTATCTGATAACTGATTAATTATAAGAGCAAAGTAGATGCTCATGGCAGGAATAGTTGGAACCTGTAAGAGCAGTGGGTCTCAAACCTGACCTAGAGGCCACCAGCCATTCAGGTCAGTGAATATTCATAACAGAGATTTGCATGCACTGCCTCCAATATATGCAAATCTCTCTCATGAATATTCATTAAGGATGCCCTGAAAACCGGACTGGATGGGAGTCCCCCAGGACAGGTTTGAGAACCCAGTGTGTTAGAGGTATCATACTCTTAGGGTAAATCGATTTGACTGAAAATTGTATCTTGTACCCATCTAAAATTGTTTTGGTTTTGCCTGCAAAAAAATATGCAAATTCTAAGAATACTTTTCAGCTGTCAGATCTTTTGGGCAGTTATACCTATATACTTGAATATAAACTGATCCGAATATAAACCGAGGTGACCTGACCCCGACCCCCTCTTAAAAAAAAAAAGAGGAAGAAAAAAGGATGACTGGAATATATTGAACAACACTGAATATACCACAATGGACTGAGTCCTCTATATTATAAGACAAACGTGTCAACAGGACTCATGCGAATAATCGAGATCAAAGTATATCGAACTCTATACTCTTAAGCTCTCAGATGCCTGCACTGATCGATCAAAGTTTTTTTTTAATCAGTATAAGCAGGAATATGGTATCTTTCATCGAGCTAAGAGTTAAGCTAAGAATTTCTTAAAGTACTTAATGCTTTGTGCAAAAGACAAATCATAAAGTGTCGAATGTATCATGCAACTATAAAGCTAGAAGCCCAGCACTTATCTTATTGTTCACTGTCGGTGCTTCTGATGAATGAACGTAGCCTCTAATGGTTTGTAGCCCTACGGAACCCATTTCGCCTTCAGAACGGCTTCTTCAGGGGTTTAATTTAATTTTAGCTACAAATCAAAAAAATATAAGGAAAAACCAATATTAAACTTGTGAAACTCTACAACACACAATTATTCAAACATTACTCAGAGTTACTCACTGCAGCTAAGCTTCGGTTATAAAGCAAAATGGTGCTGGCATCTAACAAACACCACGCATGCTCTATTATACTCTACTACTCTGATGTCACTCTTAACTTAGCGCATGCGTATTAAACATCTTGATAAACTTACTTAAATTAAGCCTAATGAAAACTAATCAAGAAAACAATTTAATGCACTAAAACATTTTTCAAAAAAACGAACACCAATCCACTGTCGTGTTTAATCCCCTTGGTTTTAAGGTGCCAAGTTTAAAAATCCAACGGGATTCCCTCTGATGTAATCGTCGTCTGTCACCCCCTCTGATGTTCTGTGTTTCTTTATCAATACAAAAACATTTCAAGTCCAAAAATTTATGTTTCATCAATGTGCAGTGCTCTACTAAAGGAGCATTGGATTTTTCACATTTTAAACTTGATTTGTGTTCTGCCATTCTTGTCTTGAACGGTCTTGTGGACATTCCCACATACCATTTGTTGCATGGACAAGAAATCACTTAAATGATGTAGTCAGACGTACAAGTTAAAAAATGCTTGATTCTATATGTGTTCCCATCAGTGGGATTAACAAATTCTTTCTGGGATACTGTAATTCTGTAAATATTGCACATATCCCACATTTAAAAAAACCTTGTGGTAAAACTTGGATTTGTTTCTCAATATCACAAATGGTAGGAGATAAGATGTCTTTCAAATTCCTATCTCGTGAAAAAGCTATACGTAGTTGTGAATCATGAAAGATAGTTAGTTTGTATAATTTTCCGGTTTTCTCTCAAAATGTTAGCTATTTCGTTCCCTCGTGTTGAGTAATGAAGCACGCATGTAAAAGTGCCATCATCCTGGTCTTCTTCATTATGGACTTTTTTTGTAGTAACCAATCTCTTTGATAATATTTGGCACGTTTCAAAGCTTTTCTTAAAACATTTTGAGGATAACCACGTTGTTCTAATTTCTGTTTCAAAGATTTTGATCGTAATTTAAAACTCCTTTTGGTTGAACAGTTTCTTTTTAAGTGTAGGAACTGAGAAAAAGGAAGGTTCCTTCTGAGACTAACTGGATGACAACTACGATAGTCCAGAAACGTGTTTCTGTCTGTGGGTTTGATATGAATGTCAAACTCAAAGTGATCCTCTTGTTGGATAATTAATAAATCCAAATACACTAGCTGTGTGTTTGAAAAATTCATCGTGAAAGTTATATTTATGTTACAGCTGTTCAGCCAGACCAAAAAACTGTGTAGATCTTTTTCATTGCCCTTCCACAGTACTAATATGTCATCGATGTATCGGAACCAACTATGTAAACAAGTCCCGAAAGGTGAATGCTTAATCCAAGTTGATTCAAAATCTGCCATGTATAAGTTTGCAACTGAGGGGGCAAACACCGCCCCCATTGCTACTCCTTTCTTTTGTCTATAATAATTCTTATTGTAAAGAAAAAAAATTTCTTTCATAGATATCCTTGCTAGATTTCACAAAAAAGTAGTAGGAATAGCATGTGGTCTTTCTCTTTTCTCAAAAATTGTATTGATAATCTTCATCGCTTCTTCCTGGGGAATTGATGTCACATCGAAAGAAACTAATATAAACGGAAATAACTCACTGCGGATATCAGTTAATTTGACCATCACATCTCTGGAATCTTGTATATAAGAATCTGTTTTTAAAGCTTCATGTTTCAAGAACTCATCAATAAACATTATTGGTCTTCCCAGAGGATCTTCTAGACGTTTGTGTATTTTTGGCAAGACGTAGAACATTGATGTGATCGGTGCTTTTTCAAAAATCTATGCTCTCTCTGTGTTAACAAGCCCTCTGTCAAACCCTGATTGGTCAACTTCAAAGGGATTAAACACGACAGTGGATTGGTGTTCGTTGTTGTTTTTGTTTTTTTGGTTTTTTTTTGAAAAATGTAGTGCATTAAATCGTTTTCTTGATTAGTTTTCATTAGGTTTAATTTAAGTAAGTTTATCAAGATGTTTAATACGCATGCTCTAAGTTAAGAGTGACATCAGAGTAGTAGAGTATAATAGAGCATGCGTGGCGTTTGTTAGATGCCAGCGCCATTTTGCTTTATAACCGAAGCTTAGCTGCACAGTGAGTAACTCTGAGTAATGTTTGAATAATTGTATATTGGTTTTTCCTTATTTTTTTGATTTGTAGCTAAAATTAAATTAGACCCCTGAAGAAGCCGTTCTGAAGGCGAAACAGATCCTGTAGGGCTACAAACCATTAGAGGCTACGTACATTCAGCAGAAGCGCCGACAATGAACAATAAGATAAGTGCTGGGCTTCTAGCTTTATAGTTGCATGATACATTCGACACTTTATGATTTGTCTTTTCACAAAGCATTAAGCACTTTTTTAAGAAATTCTTAGCTTAACTCTTAGCTTGATGAAAGATACCATATTCCTGCTTATACTGATTAAAAAAAAACTTTGATTGATCAGTGCAGGCATCTGAGAGCTTAAGAGTATAGAGTTCGATATTAGAAAATGACACGGTGACAAAATTCATCACCGTTCCCGTCCCCGCAAATAACCGCGGTAAACCATCTTCATGCCATTCTTTAAGGAGAGAGGGAAGAATCGGAGTATGAATGGCTACAACCACTGACCCACAAGCTTTGCTTTAAAGAATGCTGGTGTAGAAGGACTGAGGCTGAAATAGACACTAAAAAATGACATGGGATTATTTCCCCTGCGGTTATCCGCGGGGACGGGAACGGTGATGAATTTTGTCACCGTGTCATTCTCTATTCGATATCTCAATTATTTGCATGAGTCCTGTTGACATGTTTGACTGGAATATAAACCAAGATTAGAAATTTAGGTAAGCTTAGTGAGCCAGTCTACAAAAATTTGGAAATATCCACTGCTTTTTTTCTAGGCTAAGCAGTATAAAATCTGGTGGTGGTTTTTTATTTTTTTTGGGGGGGGGGGAATCTTTTCAGATAATTATGACCTGGATTGGCCACTGCTGGAAACAGGATACTGGGCCTTCAGTCTGTCCCAGTATGGCAACTCTTATTTAAGAGAATAGGCAGCAAGATCTGATGTCACTTTCCATGTGAACTAGGAGTATAAAAAACAGACCTGAATTCTATAATTACAAACACTGATTTACATTGAGGGATGATCATCTAAGAATAAACAATTAATAGAATGTCAAATTCGGAAATGTGGGGATAGGAGTTCATTTAAGAAATTGCTGAAAATGCAATTATTTGTTGATGCATTTCTTTGAGCATTTGACCTATTGTAAGGATTTAATTTTTCTGCTTTTGTTTTTATCTGTTCTGACCTGTTTCAATATTTTATGTATGTAATTTTATTGTAAACCGTTTTGGAATAAAACGGTATGAAATTTTTTAAATAAATAAACATATTGTAAAAAAATCCATAAATACCTAATTGGATGGTAAACATAAGAATATAAGAACATAAGATTTGCTGCTGCTGGGTCAGACCAGTGGTCCATTATGCCCAGAAGTCTGCTCACGCGGCGGCCCTTAGGTCAAAGACCAGTGCCCTATTTGAGTCTAGCCTTACCTGCGTATGTTCTGGTCCAGCAGGAACTTATCTAACCTTTTCTTGAATCCCTGAAGGGACTTACCGTATATACTCGAATATAAACGGGGATTTTTGGGCCAAAAAATTGGCTCAAAAATGGTGGTCCTTATATTCGGGTCATCCCCCAGTGACCATCTGAAACCCTCCCGGACTTCCTGTAGGCCTGCCTTAGGCCGGATCAGGAGGGATCCCTCCCGTCTCCTGCCCCGGCCGACACTAATAATTATCACCCTCCCTCGCATACCTGTTCCCTGGTGGTCCAGCGTGTATCCCATGCTGAAATCTTCCCGAAGATTGTAAATGTAGTAGCCAGCAGCGCACCTAGGCTGGCACGCAGCAGTGAGCTTTTCGTGCTACTGGCCGGCCCTGCACTGCTCCTTGATAGGCTGCCACAAGTTCTCGTGGGATTTGCAGTTCTCGCAGCAGCCTATCAAGGAGCGATGCAGGGCTGGGTGGCAGCACGAAAAGCTCACTGCTGTGTGCTGGCCCGGGTGCGCTGCTGGCTACTACATTTACAATCTTCTGGAGAATTTCAGCGCAGGATACACACTGGACTACCAGGGAATAGGTACATGAAGGAGGGAGGATGGTAATTATTAGTGTCGGTGGGGGCAGGAGACTGGAGGGATCCCTCCTGTCCCAGCCTACCACTAGGTGGTTTAAGTTAAGGGGAAGGGCTAATCTGCTGGCTGGGTTAGAGGGCAGAGGGGAGTACGGGACAATCAAGCTATTGTGACATCACTGATGCGGTTGGCTCTTTTTAGGGGGAAGAGTGTACAGGGAAGGAAGGAGGGACAGTGTTCAGAGCCTAGCATGGAGGGGGGCTTGATTCACAGCCTGGTACGGAATGGGACTGAGTGCAGGGCAGGGAGGGAAGGGGCTGAGTGCAGAACCTGGCAGGGCAGGATACTTGAATATTAAGCCGCCCAACTTATATTCGAGTCAACCACTTTTCCACCTTTGGGGGGGAAATGGGGGGTCTCGACTTATATTCGGATCAACATATATTCGAGTATATACAGTACCACTTTGAGAGAAGCACCTAATCCAAAGTACCTATCTGAAAGTAGGTGTGGTTAGAGGATGGCCCGTGGGCATGTTTTTTTCATGTAGGTGCCTGTTTTGGACTTAAGTGCACTCATTTAGGCCAAGAAAACACTGGAATAAATAGGGTGTGCCTAAGGTTAGGACTTCTACCGATGCCTAAGCCCACTTTAGGCATCACTAAGCATGATTCTATAAAGTGTGCCTTTCTTTTATAGAATTACACTTAGCGTCACACTACTTGTTACTTCTTTAGTCAGCAGGAGATTGTCATCTTGGTTGGCCAGTGAGTCTGCAACCCATGTGTCTGCAAGCTTGTTGCTTTTAGTGGCTGTTTGATCTGTAAAGATGCTTTATGTGTGGTAGAAGTGACAAAAGAATTTGCTGGGGTTTCTTTTCTGCCAGCATCACCAATATGCTACTAGCATCTGCAGAAAGCTCTTTTCAAAGCAAAATAGCTCTAAACATGTTTGAGGGGCACTTAATCAGAACAATAACAGAAACACTATATTTTGATTTGTGCGGTGGGGGGGGGGAATCACCTTTGAGCTTGTGGATTATATAGGGTCATTTAATTATTTTGTTATTTTGGAGGGTGTAATGTGAGATTGCTTGAGAGAATGGCTCTCTTTGGCTTCCGCACCTGGTGTCATGATTGTTGCGGTTTCCCAGGTCTTGTCACATCTGGGTAGATAGAACCAACATTTCAGTCATCATGCTGTGAGGTCTACATTTTGTCTTTTATATATATATATATATATATATAGTGGGTCCGCAAACCTGATTGGCTGGGGCTCGAGGTTATTGAGGCAGGAAAGTCTGTTGGTCAAAAATTTGAAAGCAGTTTCCCCCATAAAGCTGGACTATGTACTCTTAGGCTTCTGCAGCTGGTACCATGATCGTTGCATCTAGATAGGTAGAACAAACATTTCAGCCATTACGCTTTGGCTTTCTTCGTCAATATTTGAATTTGTGACCGGTGGACTCTCCTGTCTCAATCACCTCAAGCCCTAGCCAATCAGGTTTGAGGACCCACTATATAATGACAAACTGCAGACCTTACAGCATACCATGCAGAAAGCCATGGCATGATTACTGAAATTTCTGTTCTACTTACCCAGATGCAGTGAGACTTGAAAAACTGCAACAATCCTGCAGGAGAGAAGTTAATCAACACCCTAAGGAGGAAAGATAAAATAACCATTTTTAACTGCTATGAACCTAAGAACTGCCATCTCCGGATCAGACCCATGGTCCATTGAGACTGGCGATCCGCACACGCGGAAGCCCAGTCAGGTGAACACCTGATGTAGTTTTAGACACCCATATCCCTCTATGCCTCTCGTAAGGAGATGTGCATCTAATTTGCTTTTGAATCCTAGAACGGTGGATTCCGTAATAACCTTCTCTGGGAGAGCAATCCAGGTCTCCACCACTCGCTGCGTGAAGCAGAACTTCCTATTTGTCCTGGATTTGTCCCCCCTTAGCTTCAGTCCATGTCCTCTTGTCCGTGTCACGTTGGACAATGTAAATAATTTATTTTCCTGCCCTATTTTGTCGATGCCTTTCAGGATTTTGAAAGTCTCAATCATGTCCCCTCGCAGTCTCCTCTTCTCAAGGGAGAACAGTCCCAGTTTCTTGAGTTGTTCCTCGTATTTCAAGTTCTCCATACCATTTATTAGCTTCGTTGCTCGTCTCTGCACCCTCTCCAGCATTTTTATATCCTTCTTTAGGTTGGGAGACCAATGTTGGACACAGTATTCCAAGTGTGGTCTGACCATTGCTCTATAAAGCGGCATTATAACTTTCTCCGATCTACTT
This sequence comes from Geotrypetes seraphini, assembly GCF_902459505.1. Lineage (NCBI taxonomy): Eukaryota > Metazoa > Chordata > Amphibia > Gymnophiona > Dermophiidae > Geotrypetes > Geotrypetes seraphini. Next base: position 386,520,581 of record NC_047085.1, read on the forward strand.
GTGATTCCTTTCTTTATCATGCATAACATTCTATTTGCTTTCTTTGCTGCTGCCGTGCATTGTGCAGACGGTTTCAGGGTCCTATCTATCAGTACACCCAGGTCCTTTTCTTGTTCGCTCTTACCCAGAGTTGCACCTGACATTCTATATTCGTATTCCTTGTTCTTACTGCCTAAATGCATTACTTTGCACTTTTCCACATTATGTTGTCAGTCCCACATGTCAAAGGACACTTGGTTCTATGTAATAACTTTTATCCCAGGACAAGCAGGCAGCATATTCTTAACGCATGGGTGACGTGACCGACGGAGCCCCGGTATGGACACTTTTAACTAGAAAGTTCTAGTTGGCCGCACCGCGCATGCGCGAGTGCCTTCCCGCCCGACGGAGGAGTGCGTGGTCCCCAGTTTCTTCGTTTCCGCGTAGCGAAGAAGACGCATGTGTTTTCAACGGCCGTTGAAAAACTAGTTTCTGCCTTCCCGCTCGCGTAAATTTTCGTTTTTCTTCTATTTTTTCCCTTCGGACCCCTCCTCTGTCAGGAGGGGCCTGGGCCACGGCCCACAGTCTCTTCCTCAAGGCTGTCTATATCCAGGGCGAACAGAACTCCCTGGCTGACAATCTCAGCCGCATCCTTCAACCTCACGAGTGGACTCTGGATCTTCCCACACTCCGTTCCATCTTCGCTCAGTGGGGCACTCCTCAGGTGGACCTATTTCCAGCTCCTCACAATCATCAGCTGCCCCAGTTCTGCTCCAGACTCTTCTCTCCTCATCGTCTGGCCCCGGATGCATTCCTGCTCAACTGGACGGATCGGTTCCTCTATGCCTTTCCTCCACTGCCTCTGATGTTGCGGATGTTATTCAAACTCCACAGGGACAGAGCCACCATGATTCTCATCGCCCCTCGGTGGCCTCGCCAACACTGGTTCTCCCTCCTGCTTCAGCTCAGCTCCAGGGAGCCCATTCCTCTTCCTGTGTTTCCTACTCTATTTACACAGCAGCATCAGTCTCTACTACATCCCAATCTGTCCTCGCTCCACCTGACAGCTTGGTTTCTCTCGGGCTGACCTCTCTAGACAATCTGTCTCAGCCTGTCCGTCGTATTTTAAATGCCTCCAGGAAACCGGCCACCCTCCAATGTTACCATCAGAAGTGAACCCGGTTCTCCTCTTGGTGTCTACTACATCACCACGATCCCACCTCATTGGCGGTGGAAACTGTACTGGACTATTTGCTCTCTCTGTCCGACGCTGGCCTCAAGTCTACCTCAATCAGAGTCCACCTCAGTGCCATCACTGCGTTTCATGAGCCTATCCTCGGAAAACCTCTCACGGCTCATCCCCTGGTTTCCCGGTTCATGAGAGGCCTCTTCAATGTCAAACCACCTCTGAAGCCTCCTCCAGTCGTCTGGGACCTGAATGTAGTTTTGTCCGCCCTCATGAAACCTCCTTTTGAGCCTCTTGCCACAACTTCGCTCAAATTTCTTACGTGGAAGGTGCTTTTCCTCATTGCCATCACCTCTGCCAGGAGGGTTAGTGAACTGCATGCACTGGTTGCCGACCCACCTTTCACTGTTTTTCACCATGACAAGGTGGTTCTGCGTACCCATCCTAAATTCCTTCCCAAGGTGGTCTCGGACTTCCACCTCAACCAGTCCATTGTGTTGCCTGTCTTTTTCCTTAAGCCCCATTCTCACCCTGGGGATTAGGCGTTGCACGCGCTGGACTGTAAGCGTGCCCTTGCATACTACCTTGACCGTACCAGGGCTCACCGCTCGTCTCCTCAGCTCTTTCTGTCCTTCGTCCTGTCTCTAAACGGACGCTTTCCAACTAGCTTGCTGCCCGCATTGCGTTCTTTTATGCTCGGGCCGGTCTCTCACTGGAAGGTGCTGTCACGGCCCACAGGGTCAGAGCTATGGCTGCTTCTGTGGCTTTCCTCCGTTCCACGCCCATCGAGGAAATCTGCAAGGCTGCCACTTGGTCCTCAGTTCACACGTTCACTACTCACTACTGTCTGGATACCTTCTCCAGACGGGATGGACACTTCGGCTAATCTGTGTTACATAATTTATTTTCCTAATGGCCAACCATCCCTCCTCCCTCTCTGTTCGCTTAGAGGTCACCCATGCGTTAAGAATATGCTGCCTGCTTGTCCTGGGATAAAGCACAGTTACTTACCGTAACAGGTGTTATCCAGGGACAGCAGGCAGATATTCTTACGTCCCACCCACCTCCCCGGGTTGGCTTCTTAGCTGGCTTACCTTAACTGGGGACCACGCACTCCTCCGTCGGGCGGGAAGGCATTTGCGCATGCGCGGTGCGGCCAACTAGAACTTTCTAGTTAAAAGTGTCCGTACCGGGGCTCCGTCGGTGACGTCACCCATGCGTTAAGAATATCTGCCTGCTGTCCCTGGATAACACCTGTTACGGTAAGTAACTGTGCTTTTCTTGCTAAAGTAGCAGCACTGGCAGTAGCTGTATACATTACTCTAACCTTAAGAGGTCTATAGTCTAAAGATTTATGAATTATGAAGTTGACTTTTACCTGCATAAGTCATTCCTTTAAATATTTACCCCTTTCATCCAGGTAACTGTCCATATAAATATTGTGTACAGCCAAAGTTAGCCGGACAAAAAGCGAACGGAGCAGAAAAATGATGGGAGCAGTTTGGATGGCCATATTAAGTGTAATCCAGCTGGGTAGCAGTCTGTGCAAATTTCAAGCCTAAAATTGCCTGAATCAAATTACTTGAATATGTAAATTTTGCCCTCTACACAAGTACTCTGTATGATCAGAGTTGTGGAGCATAAGAGGAGAGGTCTAATTGGAGCAGGTGGAGGCCAGGAATTATTGGGAGAAGGACATCTCCTGATATCATTGGGGTGACCCAACCCAGGAAATCTTGATAAGCTGTGTCTATTCAGTGCCCTTTGGAGCCACAGCAGTGACTGAGCCTGAATAATCTGCTAGAATCTGTCATAGCTGTCTTTTCAGCTGTGACACTGAGCAAGCAGAAAATGAAAAGTAAAAGTATCCCAGTAGCTGTCTCTACTACTCAGGGCCTGAAGGATAAACATATACAGATAGTCAAGTGACCCTATGCTTTCAACTACTCAAGTGTTGTCCCCTTTCCTTCTGCTGCTTCTCTTAGTCCTGAGAGTTCCCTTACCCCAGGGGTGGGCAACTCCAGTCCTTGAGGGCTGGAATCCAGCAAAATGTGTCCCTATCTGCAAAGAATTGAATGCAAATCACCAAAGGAAGAAGCCTCAAGACGCAGCTGGTAAAGATGCATCTACTGCTTCATTTGTACTACTAATTAATATTGTGTACCTGAATGGCCGTAATTTGTGTGTAGCAACGTTTGTGCTCTGTACTGTCATGGCATGATTGATTTCACTGTTGTGGTGTAGTTACTAACAGGAACAGCTGCTATTGGAAAGAAGCTGATAATGCATTTGTGCTTCCTGACACATGATTTCTCAGGAACCATTTAAATTTTGTTACTGTGGCATGGGGAAAAAAGACAGCTGCTAATAAAAACTAAATCCCTGTTGCACGTGTGTTCATAGGTTGTATTATTTTTATTTGGCTTTCCTGGCTCATTCTGAAATGGTTGATAGTGAGTAAAATCAGTGGCTTGGTTTATTTTCTATTAGCAGATTACCATATACCAAAATAGGTTTGTTTTTGTGTTGTTTTGTGTTGTTTGTTTGTTTGTTTGTTTTTGGGGGGGGGGGAAGCCCATAAAACTTTTGCAGTAAAATTACTCATTTTTTTAAGAATTATAATCAGAAGTCTCATTTTCCAGTGTAATGCTTGCATAATAGTATCTGTAAACCCTCTTTTTATAGTACATACAGAGTGCAATATTTAACTTAGCTGAGTGGCCTGACTCACAAACAGTCCCCCAAATCTACTTAATCTGTTTACCAGGCAGCAAAGGACTACAGTGAAAAGTGTACACATGACAGTATGTTATAATGGCCTTTGTCCTCGTTCCTCCATTTGCATCTGAAGGGGGGGGGGGGGAGGTAGGAGGAGGTGGTGGTGACCTGCTTGAAACTAAACTAAACTAAACCTTACGTTTATATACTGTATCATCTCCACGGATGTGGAGCTCGGCACGGTTTACAAGAACTTAAAATATAGGAAGAGAAGGAAAAAAAGGTTTACATGAACTTATATATAGAAGAGAAGAGTAAGGGGGGATAGAATTACATTTTAGTGAAAAGCCAGGTTTTCAGTTGCTTGCGGAATAATTGGAGGGAGCCCAGGTTCCGCAGCAGGTTAGTAAGGTCGTTCCAAAGACCTGTGATTCTGAAGAGAAGGGATTTTCCCAGTTTGCCTGCATAGCGAATACCGTGTAGAGAGGGGAAGGATAGTTGTGGTAGAAATGTATCTCAGGATATGTATGAGTGATTATGTGGTAGGAAAGGGATGCAGGTAGTGACCAGTGGTAGAGAATAACATGGTGACTGTTTCCTGCAGCAAACCTGCATGAACAATAAAAAAATTTGGCCCGTTTGCTGTGGGTTTTGGGAACAAGTATTTTCACTGCCCTTCGGGAGCGGTAAAGGGCCTTGTTCCTGCAGTAAAGTAAGATTGCCGTGAGTTGCCTCCCTCCCCTTCCGATTGTGGGTCCAACAACCCTCCTCTCCCGATTGCGAGTCCTGCAACCCCAGCAAAACAACAACAACAAAACCCTGCAACTCCCCTACTGGGTCAACTCCTTTGTGCCTCAGATTAGGGGTGTGTCTACTGCTGAGCTGTGCTGGAGGGAGCTTAGGGTAGTCTTCAGCTGGTGGGGCTTGGGGATCCCTGCCTTCTGTAAGGATGCACCACTGCTGGGTGAGTCTGAACCCATTTGTGACTATGCTACTGCTGGTGAAGAGAAAGGAATGTCAAGTGTTTTTCTTTATGAGGAGTGAATATATGTAAGGGAAAAAAACCCACACAGTCAGATCTGGGCAAATTATAGCTTTTGTTGTTGGGTGCTTTTGACGTGTGCTCATGTCCTGGAAGATGGTCTAGCTTTTACTGCTTCATAAAATCCAGCCAAGATAATAACTCAGCAATGCTAAACGTGACCATTTATTTTTTTCCTCAAAATAGGCCAGGACCCCCCCTCCCCCTGGAGCCCATTAAATATAGTGCAAAATATAGACACGGATATAAATTCTCAAAACTGATGCATTTTGATCATTAAATTGAAAATAAAATCGTTTTTCCTACCTTTGTTGTCTGGTGATTTCATGAGTCTCTGGTTGTACTTCCTTCTGACTGTGCATCCTTTCTTTCATTTTTCTGTCTTTTTTTTTTCTCTCTCCCTGCCCCCCTTGTCTTTCTTTCTCTCTCCGGCTCCCCCTTTCTTTGTCTTTCTCTTTCCTGCCCCCCTTTCTGTCTTTCTTTCTCCTGCCCCCCCCTAAGTGCCGCCTATTTCTCCAAGCCACTGCCGCATTAGCAGATCATCTTCATGCAGCGACTGCACAAGTCTCCCCCCACCCCGACATCAATTCTGACGGTGGAGAGGAAGTTCTTGACCAGATGCTGCGGTAGCTTGGAGAAATAGGCAGTGGTGGCTTGTGTTTAGCTCGCCTCTCCCGCCCCTTCCGAAATTGGGACATCTCGGTATCTCGAACTGTGTGTGGGGACAACGGGACAGGTGAGCTTAAAAAGGGACGGTCCCATTCAAAATGGGACGTATGGTCAAATTAGCTATGCTCCTTAAGATGATTTGCTGAATGTTGTAGTTGGGGGGGAAAATGGATGGACATTTTTATTTCTCTTTCCTTTCCATTGACTTTCCTAACCGGTACCATCTCCAGCATCTAGAGGGGATAATTTTCTATCAGTGTATGAAGCTGTCTTATTTAAGACTGTCAGTATCTTGCGAACAGCTCACATTTGATCTCATTTACTAAATTGTACAAGTGTGTGGTAATTTGTTAACATGTATGAACTTAGTATGGGCCCTGTCTTATCCAGAGAAATCTGTTTATGACTCTTGCACCTTTTAATAGCTCATTTCAGCATGAGGGAGGAGGCTTACACATACTGAAATCAGGCCTACAATATATAGTGAAGTATTCATAGTGAGAGTTATTCAAAAGAAGAAGGGGTGGAAGAGCAAGCAGGTGAAATTTGTTGTTTTTTGTTTATCCCAAGATGTGTGAAGCTGCTGCCTGTGTTTTTATATAAACATCAAATCTGATTTCTCTATCATTCTGCCAGAAGTGGTTCTAAGCTCAAACATTACACATAGGCCAAAGTCCACTGGAGCAGCAGCAGCCAATCAGAAAGTCATGCTTAACTGGAAGGTGATCAAGAATCCAAACCTCAAAGCTAAAGCATAAAATCAAGAGTTTGTTTTATTCCATAATACTGGTCCTTACAGCATTTCCCCATTTTATGTCCACAGCCAAAATGCTTAATATAGAGGATGCAAGATGGCTTATAAAGTAATACTACAAGGTGGAGAACATAATTTATAGAGTGCATAAAACTAAACTTCAATCTTGCAACATTCACTTATACTTGTACAGTTACTTTTCACATTTTTTTTTTTGTTACTTACATTTGATACCTTGCATGTAAGGAGACATACAGCTGTTGTGAAGGTTATATGAAGTATTTCTAGGCACATTAAACAAAACCTTCTCTAAATCTCAAGCCTGGCCTTGGGATATACTCCAAACACAAAAGCAAAAATTCCACGACCAAAATATCAAATATATAACAGAAGTGGAATAAAAAAGATTAATTTATTAATTCGTCAATTCAGTTGTACTGAATGATAGTTAATGAAAGAAGGCAAACCTCAGACCGTACTACTGTGTCTCATAACAGCCTATGGCTATTTTGCAAATGCAATATAATGGTTTCAATCATTGGTCCGCCTCCTTCCTTTAGATATAAATACAATAATTTGTTAAGTGTGACAATTAATATAATACTATGAAAAAAAATTTAGAAGTAGTTTTTATAAATTATTTAATATGATTGTCAAAAAATAAAAAAATAATGAAATTAATGGCTAAAGCATCTGTGCAAAATAACAATTGTCACATAAAACTGAATTCATAGAAAGTTCATAGGAAAACCACTTATCCTAGTGGCCACAATAACTGACTGACGGATCCGTTTCATTGGTACTTCTTCAGAGAATCAGTTGAAAATAGCCATGATACTGACTAACCCATGAAAGTGGCTTTCCAGAGAGCAAAAATGGCCTGCATCAGACCTGAATAATAGCACTCATTCAGGTCTGATACAGGCCATTTTTGCTCTCTGGAAAGCCACTTTCATGGGTTAGTCAGTATCATGGCTATTTTCAACTGATTCTCTGAAGAAGTACCAACAAAACGGATCCGTCAGTCAGTTATTGTGGCCCCTAAGATAAGTGGTTTTCCTATGAACTTTCTATGAATTCAGTTTATGTGACTAAATTGTTATTTTGCACAGAATTGCCATTTTGCACAGATGCTTTAGCCATTAATTTCATTATTTTTTCATTTTTTGACAATCATATTAAATAATTAATAAAAACTACTTCAAAATTTTTTTCATAGTATTATTATTAATTGTCACACTTAACAAATTATTGTATTTATATCTAAAGGAAGGAGGCGGACCAATGATTGAAACCGTTATATTGCATTTGCGAAATAGCCATAGTCTGTTATGAGACACAGCAGTACGGTCTGAGGTTTGCCTTCTTTCATTAACTATCATTCAGTACAACTGAATTGACGAATTAATAAATTAATCTTTTTTATTCCACTTTTGTTATATACTTGGGATATACTCAGCAACTCAGGTTTTAAGAATACCCCCAATCTCTCTGCATATGGAAGATTTGCATATAATGGAGGTAGTATGTTTCTAAATAGAAGCCCCCATACTAAATATTGAAGGCTGTATGTAACCTTATAACAAACTATAAATAGATATTCAAATTTAGCTTTTCATTTGCTCACAGAAAATTTTTTACAGGGCATCGTGCAGTAATTAACTGTTACAAGTGGCGCATGGCATATTGTTAAAAGGCTTCAAGTAGCTCAAAGACTGATGGTAAAATAACTTTAAGTGCAAAAATAATTCAAACAGCTGGAATAACAGGTGCCCCTTGGCTTCGATCTGAGCTGTGTTTTGCAAACACTACTTCAGGAAGCTGACTATTATTATTTTTTGCTTATAAGTTACATGGAAGCTGGAATAACAGGTGACCCCTGGCTTTGATATGAGCTGTTTTGCAAATGCTACTTCAGGAAGCTGAATATTTTTATTTTTTTTTGCTTATAAGTTACATGGTGCGTCCCTTGACTCTGACACCTCTGGTTTTGAACAATTAATGGAAATGGAGGTGTAGGACATACAAATGTATCTCATACATATTCATTGTGGGTATTAACCAGGCAGGACACACTTAGCCAAAGGATGGGGTTGAAAATGCTGCTTGGCCCTCTCCTGGAGGCACACCTGGCTAGTGTGAGTTTCAGGCTAGCCACGTTGCATAGGCATAACATTGTGGTTATTCTGAAACTCAGGCTTTGCTACACCAGGACTGGCATGAGAAACATTGTTTTGGGCTTTCAGCTGAATTGGAATCAACTTCTACTAAATGCAGTGCCCTGAACCTTTATTCTTGGGTTTTCCTTTAATTTAATTTAGATCAAGGCTTCCCAAATGGGCTCACATTTGCATTTGGGGTCCTCTCCTGCGTGGGCTGTCCATAGAAACAGTAACTTGGGCCTCTGGGCTTGCCTCCTTTCTGTGGCCAAAATAATGGAGTTACTGCCACAGAAAGTATATGAGTGCGTATCAAAAATCATCTTTGCACTAGAGCTGGCCACTGCTTTTCAGAGTGTAACAAATGTGCTCTGTCTGGCATGTAAGTGCCATGTTTGTGAGGTGACCAAGGCATGCTCTCCCTCTCTGCACTACCAGGGAGTTGTCAGTGCTGCCACTCCATCCATCCCAGCTTCCACTGATCCAGGGGCGACAGCAGTGGCAGATCTGATTTTGATCCCTGAACCTAGCTAGGGCCAGCCTTCTTTCCTTGGAAACCTTAACTACCTGCTGTTGGAAAGGAAAAATAGCTTCACTTTTTTTTTTTTCTTGAAGACTCCCAAATGCATTTGAAATGAAGCATATCTATTATATAAAAGCAGTTTTGAGCCTTTTGCAATCCTGAATTCACATATACATATGTCAGATATGCAATATTATAGCCTGTAATGCACATATGAAGAATTACACTGTCACAGTTGGCAATAGTGCATTTTAATTCAATGACAGATAACAGCCTTCCCACATATGTGCTTTATGTGGTCATGTTTACTACCATCACATGAAAGACAGCAAACAACTTCATCTGCACACAGTTCAACCACTTCTAGATCGCTAAAGTGGTTCTTTCGGTCTGCTGAGCCAGTAAGTTGTTGGGTTTTTTTTTTTGGGTTTTTTTTAATCTTTATTCATTTTTAAACTTATAATAAGTGTGATAACATATCCATACAAATAACCATAAGTAAGTTTTATATTATTGCTGGCTCAGTCTGTGAGGTCGTCGACTGCCTCTTCTGGATGATAGCAAAGAGCAGGATCGTAGGAAAGAGTGTGTGCACGGTGGTGGGTACTGAATGATGGTACCTGTCTTTTATGTATGTTCAACCTGTAACCTGTCCTGAGCTCTTTGGGGGGACAATGGGTTAAAAAAATGAATTAAATAAATAAACTGTACACTGGCAGCCAGCCAGCCCTTTACATCTGACATATTAGATATGCTCATAATGTGAACAAAGCAAGGAAGCCAGCTACATAATTTACAAATGTCTCACTGGGGCACTTGCTCAATTATGGTGCAATTAGCTGGTGTGAAAATAAAAGCTTATACAGTGAGCTGTATTCAGACCGGAGTCAGATTATAACGCTAATATATAAATAAAAAATAAATGTTATTAAAGCCTTTGTTTCCTTCTTTTTATAAAATGTGTACAAATTTCAGGAAAAACTAATGCTCAACATGCCCCTCTCTGGGTCAGTCACTTAATACTCCACCGGGCCAGACAGGGAAAATGCTTGAAGTACCTGTATGCAACTCATTTTGAGTGTGGTGAAACTACAAAAAAGAGATATACAAGTCCTAATCCCTTCCCTGCAACCCCATATTAAATGTTGGTATTTAGTAATCATTATATAATTCCACTGGAGTTCCGTTCCTTCCCTAACCATGTAAACCGTGTCGAGCTCCATCTGCGGAGATGATGCGGTATATAAACCCAAGATTTAGATTAGATTAGATTAGATTTTATTGTAGTTGCAGAAGGTGGGGGCTGTACTTGTGCCTCTAGACAAGGGTAGATTCTCTTCAGTCCACTTGTAGGCTTCAAGTTTAGGTCCTGGCTCCCCTTCTACAGAAGCCTCAAGACTGTATACACTACAACCCTTTCCTACATTTATGCCCTGTTAAGAATGTAAAATAAGCTAAGCTGAGGCCATTAACCTCTAACCATGGCTGTTCTACATCACTAGCATGCAGCAGGTCCATTCATTTAGAGCAGGGGTGTCAAAGTCTCTCCTCGAGGGCCACAATCCAGTTGGATTTTCAGGATTTCCCCAATGAATATGCATGAGATCTATTAGCATACAATGAAAGCAGTGCATGCAAATAGATCTCATGCATATTCATTGGGGAAATCCTGAAAACCCAACTGGATTGCAGCCCGCAAGGAGAGACTTTGACACTCCTGATTTAGAGTATAAGGCAGGGGTGTCAAAGTCCCTCCTCGAGGGCCGTAATCCAGTCGGGTTTTCAGGATTTCCCCAATGAATATGCATTGAAAGCAGTGCATGCACATAGATCTCATGCATATTCATTGGGGAAATCCTGAAAACCCGACTGGATTCCGGCCCTCGAGGACCGACTTTGACACCTGTGGTATAAGGGATAAGCTATGGCTCTATATATTATACCTTTGGCTAATAATGTCAGGCAACCTTTATCAATGATGTCTAAATCTTATGCTGTAGTTTTTGATTCACAGAGATGCATACAGCAGTGCTTTTTAACACTCCTCAGGGTACACAGACAGGCAGGATTCAGGATTATAAGAACTGTTTACTACTAAGAAAGCTTCTATACTGCCACTAATGACTGGGATGTCAATTTAGAGTGGTTTACATGAACTTCTGTTAAGGTGTTACAATACAGAACAAATTTGCATGCAAATATATATTTTTTCATACTGAGACAGACTGATGGTCCATCTAGCCCAGTGGTCTCAAACACACGGCCTGGGGGCCACATGCGGCCCGCCAGGTACTATTTTGAGGCCCTCAGTATGTTTATCATAATCACAAAAGTAAAATAAAACAGTTTCTTGATCATATGTCTCTTTAGCTATAAATGACAATATTATTATTGGAGACTTGGCCAAAAGGAAAGATTTATAAACTATGAAGAGTTTTACCTCATGCAAAATTGTCATTTCTTTAATAAGACATTAACTATTTTTTCTCTGGCCCTCCAAGTACCTACAAATCCAAAATGTGGCCCTTCAGAGGGTTTGAGTTTGAGACCACTGATCTAGCCCAATATCTTATTTTTAGCAGTGGCTAAGTGAGGTCACAAGTATCTGGCAAGATGCCACGACAGTAAAACAGATTTTATGCTGCTTATCCTAGAAATGAGCAGTGGATTTTCCCAAGTCCATCTTAATAATGGCTTATGGACTTTTCTTTTAGAAAATTATCCAAACCTTTTTTAAATTCTGCTAAACTAACTGCATTCAGAATAGTCTCTGGCAATGAATTCCAGAATTTAATTACAATTTGAGTGAAATGGTGTGGTGGCCATGTTAGTCCACTTTTCAAGCTAATATATAGAAATCAAAAAACAAAGGAAATAAGATAATACAAATACCTTTTTTATTGGACTAACTCAATGTATTTTATGATGAGCTTTTGAAGGTAACCCTTTAGATCATAAATAAGCAAATGTTGACAATGACAGTATATCTAAGGAAAACATGAAAGCATTTCAGTACTAGTTTCTCAGGAAAAGTTAGTTCAATAAAAAGGTATTACCTTATTTCCTTTGGTTTTTGGTATATTTATATATATTTTCTTCAGTTTGTTTTAAATCTACTACTTAGCTTCATTGCATGCTCCTAGCTTTAGGTTTTTTTTGGAAAGAGTAAACAAGTGATTCATGTTTCCCCCATTCTACTCCACTCTGTATTTTATATACCTCTATCATAATCGTCCCTCAGCTATCTCTTCTTTAAGCTGAATCACCCTAGCTACTTTAGCCTTTCCTCTTAGGGCAGTTGTCCAGTCCTCTTTATCATTTTTGTCATTCAGTCTACCTCATCCATCATCATAGTGAATGTCTTGACAATGACACTAAGGTGTGTCTATAGAAGAGGGTTAAAAACTACAGCACTATGGCAGCTGCAGTAAAAGCAAATAACCCCAGGCTCACTGTGCATCAGAAAGGAATGGACTACAATCAAGACCAGTATTCCAGTCGCTATGGGGATCCAGGAAGCGACCACGGACTGCGTGCAGAAGGAGGAAGACCCAGGACGGTGGACAGAGGTCTCTGTGCAGACCGAGACCATCCCCCAGCGCTACACTACAGTCTCTACACAGACAGAGGAGGCTGCGCAGCTGGATGGAGATCTCATGCAGGAACTAAGGAGCCTCAGGGAGGAGGTGATACGCCTGAGAAGCATCCGAGAGGACGAGGTCTACATCGACGGAGTCGTCCAGGAGCTGTCCCAAATCACCGAGCAGGCCCATGACAAGTCCATCCTCGAGACACCCAAATCATCAGCTTTGAAACCAACAATTGGGATACAGGAAATGGTTAGCGGCACTGACTCCAATTTGCAGACCGGATATGCAATCTAGGGAGGTCTGCTGTCTGCCTGGAGCCAGGATACGAGATGTCACCGCCAGTCTGGATAGACTACTCACGCCCCGAGACCACTTTCCTATGCTTCTTGTCCACATAGGAATCAACGACACTGCCAGGAACACACTGGAGACCATCACCAGAGACTTTGGAGCACTGGGTGAGAGGCTGAAGCGGACAGGAGCGCAGGTGGTTTTCTCATCGATCCTCCCAGTTAGAGGCAAGGGAAGAGCCAGAGATGAACGAGTGGCTACAGGGATGGTGCCGGGATATGAACTTCGGATTCCTAAACCATGGGGAAGCGCTACAAGGACTTCAGGGACCAGACGGACTCCATCTGACCAGTAGGGGTAAGAACGTCTTCGGACACCGACTAGCCCGCCTGCTTCACAGGGCTTTAAACTAGGTAAGTCGGGGGAGGGTACCCATTCACATATTAGTGCAGAAAGGAATTATCCTGATGAGGTGAGTCAAAACTCCGCTTCCATGTCCAAGGTAAGTACCCACATTGCAAACAGTTCTTTGGGAGTCACACCGACTCGGGTAGGATACGCCTCACAGGGACTTAGCAAACACAAGATATGGAGGGCCATGTATGTCAATGCACACAGTTTAGGTAACAAAATTCTAGAATTGGAGGCTGAAATAAGGAATGCCGACCTAGATGTGGTGGCAATATCTGAAACTTGGTTCACGGACTCACATGGGTGGGATATGGCTATACCGGGCTACAATCTACTTCGTCAGGACAGAGAGGGCAGGTTAGGAGGGGGGGTAGCTCTATACATTAAAGAGGACATCAAAACCACCAGGATCACAGATGTCAAGTACACCGGGGAGTCCCTCTGGGTAAACCTGTCAAGAGGCAGAGAAAAATGCCTGTATCTAGGTGTGGTATACAGACCCCCAAGACAACTGGAAGACATGGACGCAGAATTAATTGAAGACATAGAGAATATCACTCTACGAGGAGAAGCTGTACTGCTAGGGGACTTCAATATGCCTGATGCAGACTGGAACTCATTTTCAGCGTCAACCAGCGGTAGCAGGAGGCTCTTAACCTCCATAAAGGGAGCACGTCTCAAACAAATGGTAACGGAGCCCACTAGGGCCCAGGCGATCCTCGACCTGGTACTCACCAACGGGGAAAGCGTCTCAGAGGTCTCAGTAGGAGATACGCTAGCCTCCAGCGACCACAACATAGTATGGTTCAACCTTAGGAAAGGCTTCCCTAGATCAAACACGAAAACAAAGGTACTCAATTTCCGGGGCACAGACTTCGCACGCATGGGAGATTTCGTCCATCAGACGCTGCAGGACCAAGCGGAGACCGATGATGTAGAAGCTAACACTGAAATCAACCATACATGAAGCAACTAGCTGCTTCATAAAATCAGTAAATAAACGACAAAAACAATAAACCCCAATGGTTCACCGCGGAGATCTCGCACCTCATTAAGGAGAAGAAAAAAGCGTTTCTCTCCTACAAGCGCACGGAGAAAAGAGAGGCAAAAGTAGAATATAGGACCAGGTCTACAGCGGTCAAAATGGCAGTTAGGGAGGCAAAACTTCGAGTGGAAGAAATTCTGGCAAAAAACATTAAAAAGGGGGACAAATCCTTCTTCAGGTATATTAGTGACAGAAAAAGGAACACAGGCGGGATAGTACGCCTTAGAAGACTGGACGGAAGTTACGTGGAAGCAGATTCCGATAAAGCCGAACTACTGAATGAATACTTCTGCTCAGTCTTTACCTGTGAGGCACTGGGACACGGTCCGCAGTTGAAGGCACAGAAGAACACAAAGCACAGAAGACCCGTTTCAGAATTTTGAGTTCACACCAGGTGAAGTTTACAGTGAACTGGCAAGACTCAAGGTGAACAAAGCCATGGGACCAGACAATTTGCACCCAAGAGTGCTCAGAGAATTGAGCGATGTCCTGGTGAAACCGTTGGCTGAGCTATTCAATCTCTCCCTAAGTAAGGGGAAAGTTCCCCTGGACTGGAAATTAGCTAGTGTCATTCCTCTGCATAAAAAGAGTTGCAGGGCAGAGGCTGCGAATTATAGACCGGTAAGTCTCACATCAATAGTGTGCAAACTCATGGAAACACTAATTAAAAGCAAATTGGACACGATCTTGAATGAAGGGAATCTTCGGGATCCCAGTCAGCATGGATTCACCAAGGGTAGGTCCTGCCAATCCAATCTCATCAGCTTCTTTGACTGGGTAACAAGAAAGTTGGACTTGGGAGAGTCTTTGGATGTCGTGTACCTGGACTTCAGTAAAGCTTTTGACAGTGTCCCACACCGCAGGCTGCTAAGCAAGATGGAATCGATGGGGTTAGGAGAGACACTAACTGCATGGGTCAATGATTGGCTGAGTGGCAGACTTCAGAGGGTGGTGGTTAATGGTACCCTCTCTAAAACATCGGAGGTGACCAGTGGAGTACCGCAGGGCTCGGTCCTGGGTCCACTCCTTTTCAACATATTCATAGGGGATCTGACTCAAGGGCTTCAAGGTAAAATAACACTATTCGCCGATGACGCCAAACTATGTAATATAGTAAGTGAATGCAGTTTACAGAATTATATGGCGCAGGACCTGCTTACATTGGAAAGTTGGTCCTCAACCTGGCAGCTAGGCTTCAATGCTAAGAAATGCAAGGTCATGCACCTCGGAAGCGGAAATCCATGCAGGACGTACTTCTTGAACGGAGAAACTTTAACTAGGATTTCAGCAGAACGAGATTTAGGAGTAATCATCAGTGCAGACATGAAAACTGCCAATCAAGTGGAGAAGGCTTCATCTAAGGCAAGGCAGATATTGGGTTGTATCAATAGAAGTTTCGTCAGCCGAAAGCCTGAAGTCATGCCGTTGTACAGGGCCATGGTGAGACCTCATCTGGAGTACTGTGTGCAATTCTGGAGGCCCACATTACAGTAAAGATGTGCGCAGAATTGAATCGGTTCAAATGACGGCCACCAGGATGATCTCGGGGCTCAAAGGTCTCTCGTACGAAGAGAGACTGAACAAATTGCAGCTCTACACTCTCGAGGAACATAGGGAGAGGGGAGACATGATCGAAACATTTAAGTACCTCACGGGACGTGTCGAAGTGGAAGATGATATTTTCTTTCTCAAGGGACCCTTGGCCACAAGAGGGCACCCGCTCAAACTCAGGGGCGGAAAATTTCATGGCGACACCAGAAAGTATTTCTTCACAGAGAGAGTGGTTGATCATTGGAACAAGCTTCCAGTGCAGGTGATCGAGGCAGACAGCGTGCCAGACTTTAAGAATAAATGGGATACCCATGTGGGATCCCTACGAGGGTCAAGATAAGGAAATTGGGTCATTAGGGCATAGACAGGGGGTGGGTAAGCAGAGTGGGCAGACTTGATGGGCTGTAGCCCTTTTCTGCTGTCATCTATGTTTCTATGTTTCTATGGACAGACAGGCCGTCCCCTGGTTAAGAATGAGTTACATTTTTAAAGCTGTTCTTAAATTTGAATTTGTATGTAACTCAGAACTTGTAGATTTTAAGATGCTTGCTGCTTACCTCTGCTCCCAGCTGACATCCCTACCAGGGTTCCCTCTAGGTACAGCACACTATTCTTAATGTGGCCCTGCATTATTCTTGAATCTGCTGTAGGAGAAGTGTAGGAGCCTAAGCCACTGGAAAGACTACTCAGTGAAATCAAATGAAGCCATGACTACATTCTTACATACAAGTCATACTTAAGTTGAGCATCTGTAACTCAGGGACTGTCTGTACAGAGCTATCCATATCTGTGAAAGGGAAGGCACCTTGCTGAAGAACATAATTGCCATATTGAGACAAGACTGAAGGTTCATCAAGTCCAGCATCCTGTTTCCAACAGTGGCCAACCCTGTTTCTCCCTATATTTTAAGTACCGACTCTGGTTCAGTGTTCAGCCACCCGTGAAGCATGAAAAAAAAGCACATGCACTGTATGAACAGCATGAAAGTCTTGTGAGTGGAAATATAAATTGTCATTTTTGCTTGTCACAACTCTGAACGAGCCCTGTAAGGGAAAAGACTAACATAGGCTTTCTTGAGCAATGCAAGATCTACTGATTAATAAATTAGATCTTGCTTTGCTCAAGAAAGCCTATTTTAATGTCTTCTCTCCCACAGAGGGTTTTCTCTCAGTACTTATACCGAATAGGAGCCAGGGCGGGTCACAAGACAAGATCCACTGTATGTACCTTTGATGAGAAGCCCGTGAGATGGAATGAGAAAGGTAAGTCAAGGTAACACTTAAGAGTGGAACATGTATGGCCCCAACAGGCTATACCTGTACATTTACAAGTGATTTGGTCAGGAGGGGGGGTGTTAAAAAAAAATTCTAAAATAAGCTACAAGGAATGAAACATTCACATGCCACCAAACTTGAAACAGTCTGACTGCTTTGCTGGTTGGGATTAGAGGAGCATCCCAACTCCTGCAGTATTTCCATTGGCCTAATGCCTCCTCTCTAACAACCAGCTGATGAAGTAATGAGGCCACAAATCTCTGTAGTGTTTCATATAGACAGAGATGGAGAGAGACACAATTGGTGCTTCCATTAATACGAAATATAAATTACACTGACAGCCATTCTCCTGTTATATGTTTTAAGAATATGGACATTGCAATATAAAGTGAGTGAAATGCTGCCACTATTAATCCATTTCCAAATTCTACACAATGATCTACTATACACAATCTGCGCTGAGCAGTTAATAATGTAGCATTGCTCTTACTACTGCTCCCATGAACCAATGTGGGGAGGGGCTGCAGAAGTATCTTTTTATTTAGATGGATCCCCCTACTTTCCTGCTTAAGAATTTTCATGTGGCAGCGGTGAGAGAATACAGATCTGACTTATACATGAACCGAGTAGCACTTTATCCAGGCTGAAACGTTTTTTAATTTGTGGTTTACCTGGCTAAAAAAAAAAAACCCTGCAGCTTAATTATACTTTAACAATAGAAGGATATATTGATGTTTGTAAGCTTAACCTGCAACAATATGATCCTATCTTATAAGGTATGGACTGTTAAACATTCATAGGAGAAGTTTAATTTATGTAGATTCAATAAAATACATTGGAGGTAAGGTTATACAATACTGTTCAAAACCATGGTACATAACATTCCTTTTATATAAATACTGAGATTTAAAACTGGAGAGGATACTTTTGCAATTGATCTAACTTTCACCAGGGTGGGGTCTTTGACAAAACAGCCATACTCTTAACGGGCAGCCATACTGCTATGTAAGTCTTGGAGAAGGGCCACATCGTGGCAAGCTGCCTCATCTCATCTGCGTTCTCGAAAGAAGGTCTCTTCCATTTGCTGCAAGGCACAAGTAGTCAACATTAGGCCCTGCAGTGCCAATAAACAAGGATGCCTGAGGCCAAGGCTAAAGATATAGGATTTGCAATTAAATATTTCTAATTATATGCTGTTAATAAAGCACACAAGCTACAGGAAACTAAAGAAGTTTTGCAACCTTTGGGATTTGTTTAAGAGCTGGGAGAAGGGGATGTGCAGGAAGTTTATTCTGCTTGTAGCTACTAAGGATATGTACTCATTTCATATTGTTTCTATCCGGACACTGGGATAAACTTCAAAATTACAGGTTCCTTTCAACATTTCTTCCAATGTTAGATTTCAGCATTTTCCCTCAACTAAGAACTTCATGGGGAAAGGACGTACCTACCCGAATCAGATATTCTGCTTTTAAGAGTCTGCCATAGGCAGCCCATGGCCTGTGTTTTGTATTTCTGGTAATTGCAGTTCCTGGCTCCTGATTGGCTCTTTGCTCTCATTAGTCCTTGTGTGTGCTTTTCTGCTGAATGCACTTCTTGGAGGTACAATGAAATTAAGTTCTTACCTTGAGCAATCCTACTTCTTATCCTTTAATCAAATCGCAGAGTCCCTCACAGGGGACTTGGTGGCAGAATGAACCAGCCAAAGCTAACATTTTTTTAAAAAGGGTGATAGAACTACTCAAAGTTCTAACAGTGGTCGGCAAAATCATTAGTCAAAAGAGCCAAAGATCAGCAGTACAACAATTAAGATTTCTTCTGAGAGCCAAATTTCGGGTCCTTAGTAGAATAAATACACCTAGCATTGTACTTACAGAACTGCTCTTGTGGAATCACATGACCTATAGAAAGACTGAAATCCGTTCTATGGCAAATGTCATTTAAAAGCTGCCAATCAGTATGATGGGCAGGAAATATTGTCCAATATGAAAGGAGGGGTTCACAATTTTCTCTGCATGTTTGGCGGTGGGACCGATGTTGCCCCTCCTTTTCTCTTTCCGCTCCCTCCCTCGTCCTAAAAGCATACCTGGTTTCCTGAACACTAAGTAGAAATGTATGGGACTAGGAGGGACAGTTGGGTGCTATAGAAAAGTGGTGAAATCTGCACAGTCAAGCCTGCAAGGATTACTAGATGTCTTTCAGCAGCTCCCCTCCCTCCCTCATTTTTTTTTTTTAATCTTCCAGCTGCCCAAGCTGGCTTTCATCAAGTCACATGAGGCTGCCAAAACTTCTCCTCTGATGCAACTTCCTGTTTCCGTTTGCATCAGAGGAGAAGTTTCAGCAGCCACACGCGACTTGAAAGCCGGCTCGGGCAGCTGGAAGCCAAAAAAAAAAAGAAAAGAAAATCGCCATGGTAAGGCAAGGGGGAGGGAGATGCCTGAATGGTGACTGCACGCGTTCCCTCCCTTAACTGCGGGAGACAAGGTCAGTCACCACTCCAAGGCGTGGTGAATGGTCTTGTCCCTTACCTGCTGTAATGACTTTTTTTCTCCCACCGTTTCGCCATTGTGTCATTCTCTAGCAGAGCTGCACTCAAGTGGCTAAAGAGCCGCATGCGGCTTGCGAGCCGCAGTTTGCCGACCACTGTTCTAACCCAAAAGGAGAGAAAAAACTACAAATATCAGGTTTCTTTCTAGAATCAAATGTTGGCTTTTTCCCAATGTTAACAGCTATCAGGCACACGCCAGTCTTGAACCCGTGACCGTTGTGTTGGCAGTTAACTATCTTCTAGGAGATGATATTTTGCCTCTTGAGGTCCTGCTATAGCCAGCCTAAACCTAGCTATGTCTTGTACTTCTATGACAGAAAGAACAGTCAAGGACGATGTACTGAAAGATGGACTTGGTTACCTAAATAAAAAAGCTGATAGACTCAACTTTATCTGAGTTCTAACCTAAAAGAACATTGGTCTAGTTCCCATGGTCGCTCTAGCCCAGTATGTTTCCAATAGTGGCCAATCCAGGTCACAAGCATTTGGCAGAAACCCAAATCGTAGTAACATTCTACATATGTATTACCAAGCAGTAGTTTCCCCATGTCTATCTGAAAAAGGACAGGAAAAATCTAAAAAAAAAAAAAAAAAAAAGGTTTCTTTCCAATGTCTTTAAATTTCAACATTTTTTAAAAACCAGCCTTGACCCCATGATCTTCCAGTTGGAAGACAACCACCTTCCAGGAGGAACTTCTCTGCCTCATAATTAGCCCTTGCCTAGCTATGCCTTGAATTTCTGGTAATATGAGTTCCTGTTTCCTAACTGGTCCAGCAGGAACTGGTGCAGAGCAGGCTTCAGCATTTCTGCCACACCTCTAGGTTTGTTTCCTGTTGCTTCAGTATTACTGTCCAGCTGTGTCATTAAAAAAAAAAGTACAAAAAGTCTGAAAATGACACGGGAAACTGAGCAAACATGTTCCCTGCACATCCTTAGTAGCTACTGTAGGACAGAATCACTTTGATCAGCAAAGTTCTAGTAAACCATACTGCTTATTGGTGCCATACTAAATTTCACTTTGCTAAAAAGAATTCATGAATTAGGTGGCCGTGTCAGAGAGAAAATGGGGCATCTGCCAGTGGTGTAGCCATGGGTGAGCCCAAGCTCACCCAGTAGTAGCACATCTAAGAGGTAGCTGGTAGGGATTCCCAAGTCCTGCCAGCTAAAAACTCCCCAAATCTCTCCTTCCGTGTACCTTTGAAGGGCCAATCTTTGCTGGCAGGGAGCAGCATGACTGATGACTCTGCTCGCACCAACCCCACAGCCGTCCTTCTTCCGCAGCTTCCTGTTTCCATAGAGGCGGAGTGCATCAGAAGGAAGGCTGTGAGGCAGTCATGCTGCTTGCTGTGAGGCAGTCATGCTGTTTGGTGATAATGAAGGTCAGCTCTTCAAAAGGCAGATGGCGGCAGCAGGAGTGAGGAATTGGACCAGATCAGATTGCCTTGCCTGGATGGGAGAAGGAAAGATGTGATCTGCCCACTCAACTGGGTTCCAGGCCCACCAAAATTTGGAGCTTGGCTATGCCCCTGGTATTTGCATAACCTGTATCAATAGTCTGAGTCTCAGAGGAACACATAGGCATAGACAAGACGCAGCGAGACCCAAAAACCTGCAACAAGCACGATGCCAGCTGCAGAAACCCTGAGAGAACACAAAGGTATAGACTTGTATAACTGGTTAAGATGGAGGCATTTGTTAGATCTGCATCAATAGTGTTCTTCAGTCTAACTCAGCAAATCTCCCATATAGACAATGCAACCTTTGTGTTTTAACAAACAATACATGGGGGAATCACTAGCAAATGTAAAGGTTGTGTACTCCTTACCCAAATGGAAAAAATGAGTAACTTGATGTTGCTCTATTTGCAAGAACCCATGAACAAGGAATGTCCCATTCTTTAGCATGCATCAAGGTCATTTTGACACCTTTGATTTTAATGGGTTAATTTTAGGGCTCCTTTTACGAAGGTGCGCTACACGCTAACGCCTCCACAGAGCTGGCGTTAGTATTTTCCGTATAGCGCGGGGTTAGTGCGCGGGGCATTGTAGCGCGCACTAAAAACGGTAGCGCACCTTCGTAAAAGGAGCCCTTAGTGTAAGCAAATTCAATCCTAAACGTATACACTTATAAACTAGTGCGAATGTAATCTGGGCGAGTTAAAAAGTTTCACTGTTTGGTTTGGCTAGGGGGTTGGGAGTGGTACTGGGGTGGGGTGGGGGGGGGTGGCTGAGGTATACGGTGAAATAGAGCTGTGTATTGGTACTCATTTCTTATGTTGACCACCATGTATAGTTGAACCTTTTGTTTATCTTGAAAAAGCAATAAAATATATATTTAAAAAAATATATATTTAAAAAAAAAAAAAAAGTTTCACTGCACATATAAAAGTGCGAAAGAAATCTGAAAATCAGGAAGAAAAACTAAAAATTAAAGGGTTTTTTGGCCACA
Organism: Geotrypetes seraphini; assembly: GCF_902459505.1. Classification (NCBI taxonomy): domain Eukaryota; kingdom Metazoa; phylum Chordata; class Amphibia; order Gymnophiona; family Dermophiidae; genus Geotrypetes; species Geotrypetes seraphini. The sequence continues at coordinate 386,542,770 of NC_047085.1, forward strand.
TATGTCCAAATCTTCAACATCTTTAGCCTTTATTTTGGGTTAACATGTCTGGACCTAATTTATAAATACAGGGGGATAGTTTATTTGTGTCTTATTTTTTTTTTTATCTGGGGGGCTGCTGCTCCTGCTTTTTTGAGCTCCCCACTGCATTAGAACAGTGCAAAATGGTACACTTTCTTGCTGGAAAAAGGGATACAGGGGTATAGATAGAGGATTACTGCACAGGTCCTGGACCTGTTGGGCCGCCGCGTGAGCGGACTGCTGGGCAAGATGGACCTCAGGTCTGACCCAGCGGAGGCATTGCTTATGTTCTTATGTTCTTTTCTTGAGATTAAAAATGACAGAAGACAGCTTTGGGGGAGGGAGGGGGGAGTAAATGCCTGGAAAACAGCGATCACATGGCAAACATTTATCTCCCATGTTGACAAAAGAATCTACGCCGCGCATCACGGGACAAAAGGCAAGTTCTGCTCCTTGTGACCCTGGGCAATCACTTAGGCCCTCTTTTACAAAGGTGCGCTAAGTGTTTTAGCGCGGATTTAGCGTGCGCTGAATCAACGTGTGCGCTAACCGCTAACGCGTCCATAGGATAGCATGCACGCGTTAAGAGTTTAGCGCACGATAATATTTAGCGTGCGCTAAAAAGCTTAGCGCACCTTTGTAAAAGAGGGGGTTAATTTCCCCATTGCCCCAGGTGAGTCCACTGGGACAGACGGAAAAATGCTTGAGAACCTGAATAAATTCATGTAAACCATTCTGAGCTCCCTGGGGAGAATGATATAGAAAGTGAATGAATGAATAATTGCACCGTGACTTTAAAATGAATGCTGCATATTGAACCACCTCTGAGCAGTAATTTTTGAATTTTTTAAATTTTGGGGTTTTTTTTTCCCCCCCTTTTAAATCCCAGTATAATTATTAAACCCTAGAAATATCAATATATGACCACCTACCTCTGGCTATCTTGCTTGGATAAATTCTTGGAAATGGTTTGTATTCATCGGGGGGTGGAAACTCATCCACGGAATGGAAAGCAAATTTAGATTCAAACTCATCTGGAGAGTTGAAAGAAACAGAAAGTCAGCTGGTATGACTGCTGCTTGCAGTTGTGTGAAGAAAGCTTCTTTTTAAAAAAACTGAAATAAGGAAAACAGCCATACAGCTAAAATTATTTTATTCATTACGAATCACAGCCATCATATTGGTAGAGTTTCAAAACCACCTTCTATTGATTGAAAATTAAGCAAACGAGATTTTCTGCACTGAAATTATGAAAACCTTACATCATATCATGTTTTACCATGCTCTGCTATCTTTTACCTTACTATGTTTTCCATCGCTTCGTATAAATACCCTTTATCCTTTATAATAAAACCCTAAGCGCGCATGCACACTTACAATGCCGTGATCCCTGCTTGCCGTGATGTGTGCTTCCGTGCTGCACATGCACACTGCCTGCCTTCTGTCACACATGCGCACTGCCTGCCTTCTGCCCCGATCTCCGATGTCGGCTGACTTCCTATGCTGCCGCTGCTGGGACACCTCTTCTCACCCCCGGACCAGCAAACGCAGCAGCCGCGGGGCATTTGCTAGGCCAGCCCACTTTGATAATGTGAGGTGGGCCAGCCTAGCAAAAGCCCCCAGGCTGCCCGGGCTAGCGGATGCTGGACAGATGGAGCAAGGAAAGGAGAAGGGGGCACTTCTGGACAGGGAGAAAGGGAAAAGGCCTGCTGCTGAACAGGGGGGGAGCTAAAAGGAAGGGAGAAGGCCTGCTCCTGGACGGGGGGAGCAGTGAAGAGGTGCTGCTGGACAGGGGGGAGGTAAAAGGAAGGTAGAAAGGCTACTGCTGGACAGAGGGAGCAGGCAAGGGGTGGTGGTGGACAGCCGAGGAAAGAGAGAGAGACAGAAAGAAAGAAAGACAGACAGACAGCGGCCAAGGGGAGAGAGAGAAAGAAAAAGAAAATAAGACAGACACACACATCTATTCTAGCACCCGTTAATGTAATGGGCTTAAAGATTATTTATGTATATAAACTTATAACCCGTTCTGAGCTCTTCTGGGAGGATAGGATATAAAACTAAAAAAATACCGTATTTTTTGCTCCATAAACCGCACTTTTTTTCCCCCAAAAAAAGTGGGTGGAAATAAGGGTGCATCTTATGAAACGAATATACCACCCCCCCCCCTCACCTCCCCGGGCAGTACCTTTAACTTGTGGAGGTTGCTGGACGGCTGCCTGCTGATTGTCGGGGCCCATGGCACACAAGCACGCTAATGCCTGGGCCCGCAAAACTTCCTAATTGTGCCGGTCGCTGGTGCTTTGCTGGACAGCTGCCTGCTGTTTACTGGCACGTCTGAGCCAGCGGCGCACAAGCGCGCTGCTGCGTAGGCACGCACCACCTCTGAATGGCTGCCTCAGTTCTTGCTAGCTCCTCACATATGTGTTGCGGGCCTAGGCAATCAACAGGCAGCCGTCCACCGACCTCTACAATTTAAAGGAACTGCCGGGGGGCTGAGACAGAATTTAAAGGTGCTGGGGTGTATATAAAAGTGATGATTGATTGGTGGGGGCTCGGATGGAATTTAAAGGTAAATTTAAAGGCGTTGGGTATATATTTGGTTTAGAATGGTTTTTTTTTCTTGTTTTCCTTTTCTAAATCTCATTCTAGTAACCACAAGACATAATCAGGAGCTCCATCCAGATCTAAATGCGGCACATGTTCTGGGCAGCACACATACATATACACAGCCTGCATGCCTAGAAACCAACTTTTGAAAACGATTGGGGGTGCTCAACTCAGCCAGAAAAGAAAAAAGGGGAAAAACAAAATACATCTGGTAGTGAGTGACCAGCCTGAATCTAAAATGTCAAGAATAGAGCAGGTAACGTGAACATATCAAAAGTTAGGGTCCTGCCCCTCCCCCCTCCTCCCCCTCCCCCCTTACAGCTTGTCAACATCATACATTTTTTCTCTCTCTCTCCATTCAAGCCATTCATAGCACTTTTCTTCAACTAGTTCCTCTCTTCCCTCAGCCCATGTACACTACACACTATTCCTCCAATAATTCTTCATTTCTCCTCCCCCCCCCTTTTTACTCCTCCTGCATAGGTATAATTTGATGTTTTATTTTTAGTCTATTCTGCTTCTCATCTGCTTTTCCCTAGCCAGCTGCTGTTCGATGCAAGTTTGGCACACCCATCCCTTTATTGATTCCCACTTCTCACTCTCCTCTACAGGTAAGCCTTTCTAATGTTTGTAGATTTAACTTATCTTCAATTTGTGACTCCCTATTGACCGCAGGCTTCGATCATTCCCCCTGCTCTGCTCTCCATGGCTCTAGGCACAGTCCTGTTTCCTAGGACTGGTTCCCCATCCCCTTTTGCAACATTGCACGCACAGATTCCAGGCCAATAGCCTGCAGAGTCCACATCAGATTCTTTGCCACATGCTCACCTTGAGCTCTGGAAGACCAGCAAGATCACAATTACAAACTTCAAAGATTACATGCTAAGGGGGGAAACATGTTCTGGCAGCTTGGGGCCTAGGCGAATGCACTCATACTAGGCCACTGTGTTCTGAACTGCCTGCAGGATATTGCTCCAGTGGTCAAGAAGAAAGCATCCAGTTCACGAAGCCGAGTTGAGACCTGGGAGATGGTTGCAGAGTTTTAACAAAGAGCGAAGAGGGGAGCAAGGATCCAGCAATTAAGCAAACCAGGAAATACAGAGGGCTGGATGCTCTAATCGCTGTTAAAATTCTGTGGTGCTGGTAAATTGTCCAATTTGAAAATGGCGACCGATGTTGAAACAACTTTGCGTGCACATGAGTTTTGCGGAGGTTCACAGTAATCCCATCTGATCAGTTGTTGGAGAAAACAATGGACACATGTAGAGGGATGTGGTTGGCTGTGGTTTAGTAGGATGATAAACAGTATGTGTGAGTGAGGGAGGGGGTTGTGTAGAACTGGGGTGTGCATATGTCGTTACATGTTGGGTATCAGGGTGGGGGGAGATGAATGGGGAAGGGATTTTGGATTTAGCTTGCACCTTTTCAACAGCTGTTCAAGGTAACATCTGTTGCAATAGGTATTTCCCTATCCCCGTAAGTCTTACAATTAAGTGGGGGCATCCATGTATAGCAGCCCCATACAATCCTTTCTTCTCCCTTTTCACTTTCCCCTACCCTGTCTCTCTTTTCCTTCCTGTTTCTCACCCTCCTCCACCCCACCCCTTTTTCCTTTCTTGTCTCTCAATTTATGTTACATGTGTATTGTACAGCCATATCAGTAAAGCTATGCAGCTGTACACGTGAATATCATAAAATATATTTGGACAGATGAATGCACAGCCATAGTCTTGATAACAGGTATGACTGCCAAAATAAGAACTTAAGAACATGACAGTTCCTATACTGGGACAGACTGAAGGTCCATCACGCCCAGTATCCTTGTTTCAACAGTGGCCAATCAAGGTCACAACTCCCTGGCAAGATCCCCTATAGAGAATGACATGGGGACAAATTTTTCCTTGTTCCCACAGAAACTAATTTTCCCATCCCGTCCCCGTGAGTTCTTTTCCTGTCCCTGCCCCATTCCTGCAAGCTCTGTTCTTATCTGCACAAGCTTCAAACACTTTAAAATCAAGTGTTCAAGGCTTATGCGGTTAAGGCTAAGCTTAAACGAATGGGGCAGGGACAGTGACAACTCTTGGAAACAGGACAGGGAAATTGAGTTCCTGTGGGGACGGAAAAAAATTTGTTCCCATGTCATTCTCTAATCCCAAAGGAATAAAACTGATTTTATGCTGCTTATCCTTGAAATATACAGTGGATTTTCCCAAGTCCATCTTAATAATGGCATATGGATTTTTCTTTTAGGAAATTATCCAAACCTTTTTTAGACCCTGATAAGCTAACTGCTTTCACTACATTTCCTGGGAACAAATTCCAGAGTTTAATTACATGTTGAGTGAAGAAATATTTTTCTTCAGTTTGTTATAAATTTACTACTTAGTAGCTTTATTGCATGACCCCTAGTCCTAGTATTTTTTGGAAAGAGTAAACAAGCAATTCACGTCTACCCATTTCACTCCACTCAATATTTTATAGACTTCTATCATATCTTCCCTGATCCGTCTCCTCCAAGCTGAAGAGCCCTAGCCACTTAAGCCTTTCATTATAGAAAAGACACCCCACTCCTTCATCATTTTCATCACTCTTCTCTGTACCTTTTCTAATTCCTCCATATCTTTTTTGAGATGCGGCAACCAGAATTGCACACAGTATTCAAGGTATGGTCGCAGAATGGAGCGATACAAAGGCATATAATAATAATAATAATTTTTTTTATATACTGCCCTACCACATAGTTCTAGGCAGTTCACATACAGTACTAAAAATATACAAACAGTGAATAAAAGTATGAAATCTAAAAACAACTAAAATTATACAATCATTTAATAAAATGCATTCGCGAAAATAGATAGAACTGTAAAATCAATGTGCAAATTTCCAATCCATATTCTGAAACATCAATTTACAAACTTTTTGAATAAATCAGTTTTAAATAGTTTCCTAAAGGACATGTATGAATGGGCCTGAGAAATAATAGCACTTAGCCATGAATCCATTTTACCTGCCTGAAAACCAAGCAATTTATCAAAGAATCTCTTGTAACGACAAGGCTTAATAATCGGGAAAACAAATAAGTATTGCCCTCGAGTTATTCTTTTGGGTTTATATCTTTCAAAACACAGAGACAAGTAATTAGGAGCCATACCAAACAGTACTTTGAAACTGGTGCAACCAAACTTAAACAGTACTCTAGCCTTAAAAGGCAACTAATGCAACTGCTTGTAGGATGAAGTAATATGACCATGTTTTTTCAGCCCCAAAATTAAACGGACTGCCGTATTCTGTATAAGTTTCAGTCTTTTTTGAAGCTTTTTTGGGATCCCACATATATTATATTACAATAATCCAGAATGGATGCCCTATAACATTTTTCTATTTTTGCTTTCCATTCCTTTCCTGATACTTCCTAACATTCTATTTGTTTTCTTAGCCTCCACTGCACACTGAGCACAGGATTTCAACATATCATGAACCATGACACTTAGATCCTTTTCCTTGGCGGTGACTCCTAATGTAGAACCTTGCATCACATGAAGGGGCATTTATGATAGTGTGTCTAAGTCCGAATTTGGACATTTTCCGCAAGATGTCCAAATTTGGATGAAGGAAAAGGTCCATTTTCGAAACAGATGTCCAAATATTTTTTCCCAGAAATCATCTATTTCGACATCTTGTGCAAAAGAACGTTCAGAACGCCAAGACGTCCAACTTTTTACCTCATTTTCGACCACAGAACTGTCCAACTTGAAGCCGTCCTAAACCAGACCAGTTGGATGTTGGAGGGGTCAGCATTTCTATAGACTGGCCACATAGACCAGCATTTCCTAAGTCTAAGTACCTCCCATGCCAGTCAGGTGTTTAGGATATCCCCAAAGCATGGAGATGGATGTGCATACACTGCCTCCAAAACATCTGACTGGTAAGGGAGTTCTCTAGGACAGACCTGACAAACACTAACATAGACATGCCAACAGAACAGTGGGTAGGGTTACCTTATGGCTCCAGAAAAATGAAGATGGATTGAGACAGCTGGATTTTACTTTCATTGAAAGCAATGGCAGTAAAACACATGTTTGAAAAATCTTTGTCTAAAACACAACACAAACAATGTCCCAAAATATAATTTCACTTCCACAAATTGATTCCTTCCATTTGTACTTGTATATTATTAAATACTACAACCAAGTAGACTTTGACATACTAAATTTTAAAGGTAATGGCATTTCTATTGTAAAGATAATGCTACTTTTAGGGGTTTTGCAGTTGCAAAATACAGGCAGTTCAAAGCACATTTAGAGCAAAGCAAAAAAGATCCATTCCCAACCAGAGCCCATTTCTCCTTTTCCTGGAGCCATACGGTAACCCTAGCAGTAGCACACCATAGAGGGCACTGCTGTGAGCTTCACATAAAGATTGCCAGATATATAAATCACCATAACCCCCTCATGATTTAGTGTTATACTAGCCCTAAGTAAGGCGGGACGCATAATTAAATTGGCAGAGCATCCTGAGAACCCTTGAAAAAGCCATGTAATTGGCGAAACAGGGTCCCCATCGGGCTTATCAGCAACTCTGCTATTTTAAGATAAGTAATTTTTGACAGATAACATATGAATATAACAGTGTTGATTGAAAAGTTTATAAAAATAGGAGGTGGAACCACTGAAACCCGGCATTGGACTTAATTTCTTAGCCAGATTGGTTTCTGAGACCCTTCATCCTCCAGTATCCTCCATTTCTTGGATAACTCCCAGTAGTGGGATTTCCTTGTATATTTGAGATTCCCTCCAAACCTCCCCTCATACCTCCCATATCCATCTGTCTTTCACCCCAAATAGCACTTATGACTGCAGGTGGCACCTATCTGGCACTATAGTAGGGTTTTGGTGGGCTCACACTTTGCACCATCAATGTAGTGGCTAGAGTGGCTTATGAGCCTGGCTTCACCTCTCTATGATTCACTGGCTCACTCACCAGGCAGACACCAGTGTATGGCTCTACTAGACTTTCCCATAGCAGGTGTTGCTGTTCTAGAGCCAGGTTTGTACTCTTTCATTGAGATGTTTGTGTGGTGGGAGGGGGTCAGAGACCATGGGGGAGTTTGGGGGTGGGGGTCAATACTTTATCCTTCCAGTGGTCATTTTGCATACCTTTTTGGCACCTAGACGATGGTAAAACAGGTCTAAATCAGAACGTCTAAGTTTTCGTCTGGGACATTAAATTTTGATTTATTGCAAAATGTCCAAGTCTAAGCCCACCCACACCACCTAAAATGCCCCCTAGACACTTAGGTGCACAGCAAGCAAAACATCTCACTAAATGTCCAGAAAGTCAGCTTTGAAAATTGGCACTTGGATGCCCCAGCGAGTAGGACATCCAAATGCCGAATTATGATGGTTTTTGGACAGCTTTATATTTTTATCATGAGCCCCGTAGCAATAGTTAAGGTTCCTATTTCTCACATGCACCACTTTGTTCTTGCTCACATTTTGATGCCCAGTCTTCCAAGGTCCTCTTGTGATTTAATAACTTTTGAGTCATCTGCAAATTTAATTATCTCACTAGTTATTCCACTCTAAATCATTGATAAATATGTCAAAAAGCAGCAGTCCCAGCATAGACCCTTGGGGAACCCCACTGTTTACCCTTTCCCATAGAGAATATTGATCATTTAACCCTACTCTCTGATTTCCATCTTTTAACAAGCTCTTAATCCACAAGAAATTACCTCCGATTGCATGACTTTCTAATTTCCTCAGGAGTCTTTCATGAGGTACCTTTGTCAAATGCCTTTTGAAAATCCAGATACACAATATCAACAGTCTCGCCTTTATTCACATGTTTATTCACCTAAAAACTCTATGGAAAGAATGCAGCATTTCTTCTTCATGATAAAGTTTGAGTCTTCTGGGATCAGGTGTCATACTGATAATCTGAGCAATCACAGACTGAAATCAGAGCTACCTCCCTTCTCCATTCCAAATTGCCACATTATATCCTTAGGTACAGTCCCCTACACTGAAATTTTCATTTAGAAGGTCTGTAAAGTTAGTTTTTATCAGCTTTGCTTGTAAACCCCTACCTAGAGATATGCACAAGAACTAATCACTGCTTAGCACATTGCAATCAAATGTTTACTGGAAATGGGGCAGTTTTCAACAGCAAGATATGTGAAGATTTATTATCAGTTAAATGTGGTTAAATATTTGCAAATGCACCTATACTAAGTGACCTGCCATGCATATTTCTAGAAAATCTTACCCATAATCTGGCTGTTTGCATTTTTGAAGATCGGGTGTGAGTGATAGGAGGGAGCCCAATCTAAGACCTGGCTGGGCTGATGCTTGCTTGAAAGCTCTGTGGCTGGCGATCGTGCCGGTGGGATGGGAGGTGGAATTTGCTTCCCTCCAGCAGACACTGAAACGGAACCAGGTGGCAGGTGAGGTGCATAAGAAATTCTATAATTTTAGGAACATTTATTCTGGTCCTTGTAAGACCTGAATTTATTTTTTATTTATTTGGTTGGTTTTTTTATCCTGTCCTCACCAACAAGCTCAGAATGGGTAACAAGGTTGGCATACATAATGCATAGACAAACAAATTATGAATTTACATGTAGACGGCAACGTTAGATATATAGAGAGTCAAGTTTAGCATACAATTTGGTCATTTGGCTAAACACAGAGCACAGGCACTTTAAAGGGCCACAATACAGGGATCACAGCCCTTTGAAATGCACACACCCTCTGGCTATCTTTCAGCCTCCCCCAGACTCACCAAACCAAAGTTAAAATTACCCTTTTCCATTGAGAATATTGATCATGTAACCCTACTCTCTGTTTTCCATCTTTTAACAAGTTCTTAATCCACAACAGGATATTACCTCCTATTCCATGACTTAATAGTTAGAACAGATTACTTCCATTCAGCTGGGCATAACAGGAAATGTCAAAGTGTGCGGTGCTAGTGGGACACTGGAGGTCGTCAGTATGCAGTAAGCCACTGCTCTCCTGCAGATTGGTTTTGGGAGGCTAAGGGAACGGGAGTGGGGATACTTTTATTCCTAAACTCTGAGTGCCCCAACACTCAGCATGCTAGGAGTTTGCTACAACCAAACACTACAGATCAACATTTTACACAGAGAGAGAATGCATGGAATGTAAGTCTGGTACTGGGGCTTATTAGATAGCATGGCAATGACTAATGAGGTAATTTCCATGCTCACTAACACATAATACACCCAAGTATCAGCCTCATAGTAAAGCACTGGCAATAGAGCTCTTTCACCTTCTCTTCTGCTGTGTACAAAGTGCACAACAGCAGAAGGAAGAAAAATGCACCAAGGACCATAAAGTACAGGATAATCTGTAGACCTTTACTGGTAAACCCGACATGGGCTGTTTTTCGGTGTTACAGCGCCTGTATCAGGGGTCAGAATAGTATGGGTTATTGCAGGGGTGGGCAACTCCGGTCTTCAAGGGCTGGAATCCAATCGGGTTTTCAGGATTTCCCCAATGAATGTGCATGAGATCTATTTGCATGCACTGATTTCAATGCATATTCATTGGGGAAATCCTGAAAACCCGACTGGATTCTGGCCCTCGAGGACCAGAGTTGCACATGTCTGGATTATCGGGTATCCAAAGTTCTATGAAATGAAAATATGGGTGAATACCGTCACACAACACAATTTTTTTGCAAGTGGCTTCTATAAATTGGTGTCATTTTGAAGACACCAATGGCTATACCACTGTGTTTCAGTCAACCTTATGTGTATTTTACAAAAGGATCAAACCCTCCCCCCCCCCCCTTTTACAAAACTGCGCAAGAGATTTTTAGTGCTGGCCGGCGTGCTGAATGCTCTGCGCTGCTCCAGCACTCATACGAATCCTATGACCATTGGAGCAGCACAGAACATTGAGCGTGCTGGCAGGCGCTAAAAAGCTTTTGCGCGGTTTTGTAAAAGGGGGCCAAGTTCAGTGAGTTTTTGTATAATATACTGCAACTGAGAGGAGAATGTGTGAATGTCCCTTTTCTGACCTATATGATCTATGCAAAATTGGGCTTTAAATATAACATGGGTTTGATATGTGCGTCCACTTGAGAGACAAATCTGAGCACATGGAAATATGAAAACAGGAGAAATTTAGTGTTTTCTTTTTTTAATTTAAATGGGTATTAGAACATAAGAATAGTCATATTGGGTCAGACCGACGGTCCTTCTAGCCCAGTATCCTGTTTCCAACTGTGGCTTAATCTAAGTCACAAGTACCTGGTAAAAACCCAAAGAGTAGCAACGTTCGTTGTTACCAATCCCAGGGCAAGCAGTGACATGTCAGCCCTTATTACCAGCAACTGCACTGGCTACCTGTTGAAGCTAGAATATTATTCAAATTTGCCTGCATTTGTTATAAACTTTTGACTCCACGTTACCTTATCTCTCATTTTGAATTATATAGACCAGTTAAACTTACTTATTTATAGTTCCGAATCCCAAAAATTGCCGTTATAAGAATTTTTTTGGGCCTTTTAAGCGGGTAAAGCTCAATCTTGGTTAGGTAATTTGATTCATCGAACTAAATCACACTGTTCTTTCAGGAAACTAGTAAAGACCTATTTGTTCAATAAATTTTTATCTGTCTAAGAATTATATCTGTCTTATGCTCATTGTATTTTTTATCACTGATTGTCCAGTTCTTCTTATCTGTAAACCGCCTAGAACTCTTCCAGGTGTTAGCAGTATAGAAAAATAAAGTTATTATTATTATTACTTCCTTCAAGTCTTTCTCAACAGACACATCGTATTATGTACGACACGTGCTTTGTTGCAAATACGAATTTACAAGTTTTTTTTTTTTTTAAAAATGCTGAAACATGGGGGTCGGCCATTAAGTAGAATCGATCCAGTACCTCCACACTGATACCAACAAAAAGTATCATAGTCTAAATAGATACTTTTATAACTGTTTAGTCATTAGTTAAATGTTTAGAAGTCCTCTCTCACTCAGAATAGTTGTTTGCAGAGAGCAGTCATGCGAAAATATTTTCTTTTTCATCTACTGCATATAGAATCAAGCAAAAATACCTTGAAAACAGAGTATATCCTACCTGCAGATTTGGTTTGCATCCTCTTTTGTACTGCAGTGGCTTGTGAGAATGGCGGTGTGGGCGGTAGAGGCATCGACTGTATACTGAGTTTGGAAGCCTGGAATGGGTACATGGGGGATTTTGGAGGTAGAGCGGGTGGAACGTTATTTCCATGTAAGGTACTGCTAATGGTTGTGGAAGTGGGAGGCAGCAAGATGGGTCTGCGACTAAACAACGGTGGTGGTACTGGTGGTGGTGAGGGAGTGGGTTCTCTAGAACCAGACAGTGGAAGGGAAGAGCTGGAAAAGTCTGCAACTCTGTTGGGAAATCCACAGGGCGGTGCGGGACGTGGAGGAGGAGGTGGGAGTGCAGGGGTCTCTTGAGACCTTAAAGGGATGTCACTCTGTGACACAGGAAGGAAAAATGGCAGAGGTGGTGGAAGAGGAGGAGGATAAACAGGCACCTGAGAGGTCATTTTTGTAGACCTGTCTACCAAAGGGGGAGGAGGTGGAGAATCCTGAACAGTTGGCAGGAGTTTGCTGGTGGTGGTGGGTGGGGATAGGGAAGAGGTCGTATAAGGTAAAGATGGTGCAGCTCGCAGAGCGTTGCTGATAGCCTCTGAAGCGGCTGCTGGCTGAGGAGGATTTGCTGAATTCAAGTTGTTACTTCCGGCTTTAGAATTACTGAAGAGCGGGTCAGGAAATCTTGGGCCAGCTGTTCGGTTTCCACTAGGTTGGAAGGCTGGTTTATTGCCTGAGGAGGGAAAAAATAAATTCAATATAGTGAAAACAAAGTACATACTACAGGCCTGATTGTCAGTGTTTGTGGTTACCAGATAAAGTAAAGCACTGAAAGTGGCACTTTAGCATTATTTACATGTTCAGTGCTGCCAGTTAATTAAATGCGCTGCTGAATTGATGCTTAAGCAGCAGTTTGGGTGCTGCTTTTATAATTGTTAGCCCTACTCTGACTCTAATCACTCTTGAGGTAATTCTATAAACAGGCATCTAGATTTAAGCAGCAGGAAGGCCTCTTATACAATACCGGCTAGGAAAAGTACATTATTCAATTTGATGGCACGTACTTTGCTGGCCTATGCACACAGAGGCTGAGTTTGGGTGGAGCGTGGTCACAGCACACAAGTGCGCATCTTAATTACAGAATGTCAGATGTCTGGGAAAACCCCAGACAAGTCCTCTTTTTAGAAGACTGTCCGGGTGCCCAGAGCAACTTCCAAAACCTGGCAGTTTGTCCGGGTTTTGGAAGTCCCCATGCTCGGGGGCCGTGTCTGGAGGCCCTCTGCACATGCGCAGACGTCGATCTGATGATGTCATACGTGCATGACATCACATCAATATGCGTGAGTGCGTAGAGGCCCTCCAGATCTCAGGGAAGCTTACAATTTACTGTTTTCCCCTCCCTCTCCTAACTTCCCTTCTCCTTTGTGGACTTTAATACATTGTAGTTCTCCCCCTGTTCCTTTTTTTTTTCCGTATGTTTTCCTTCCTCGTTGTTTGTCTCTGTATTAATTTGTATAAATTAATGCTTGGTTTTAAAGTTTTTTTGTTATACTATCAAACTAGTCCATTCCACCTCAGCAAAGATGGATCTATAGGGGGGGGGTTAAATGCCGAGGTGGAATGGGCTAGTTTCATTTAATGATGTGATAGGCTTGGGTTCCCTGTGGGGGGAGGTTTCCAGGGGTCGGGACAGGAAGCTGTCTCTTTAAATTTTTGTATCGAAAACATTTTGTATTGATAAAGTTATTTAAATAGAGGTAAGAACGCCGCGGCCATCTTATTCTAAGGATTAGGGAGGGTCGGATAGCACAAACGACACTGGTAGGTAACTTTGGGTTACCTTTTTTAAATAGCCATGTAATTAAAGTATTTAGGATATGGTAAATTAAATGGGTTAACGACTATAAAGTAATTTGAATGTTATGTTTTATCCTAGGGAGTTCCTTGAAAAAGCAATAGTGAAACATGTTGGACTCCGTGTCTCCCAGGTTGTAACTATTGTTAGCAATGAAGCTACAAATTATGATAAGTTGAAAATTATATTTCTATAATTCTAAGTAACTTGGTCCTAAAAATTGTTAATAAGGGCTAACTTTAAATCATAAATTTCTTGATTAAATAAGTTAAGGCCAGTGACAATTTAACGCCTGAAGTTCCCCGCTAAAAGAATATGGTTATGCGGAGGAGGGGTGAAACTGAGGCCTTAAATAACATATTACTATACCATATTAAGCTATATGAGTTGGAAATAGACTTGGAGCAAAAATTCATATGAATTGATTGATTGCTTTATAGCTACGAGTATAAAGTTGACCATCTTAGGAAGAACAGCATGCTTTAAACATAAGCATGTTTTCAACTACTTGCACTAGTATTCGTTTAAGTAGGCTTAAACCAGGCACCAAAATCAACACCTTTCATAAATGTCATATTGTAAATTTTCTTATCATTTTCAGCAGGTAAGAGACTATTTTGGGAGCCACAATTGCCATGAAGAATGGAGTGTACCGTACTGTTCAACAGAGGCTCATGGAGAAATATTCCCTTCCTCCTTCCCCCTTCTAATAGGCTTTCCCAAGAAAAGTGAGGGAGAAGATGAGAGGAGAATCACATAAATATGAATTTAATTCTTGATCCTCAAGGTAGGACATCTTATTCCTGGTGCTCCAGTTCCTATGGGCTAGATTCACTAAGCAAACCGATCATGTACCGATCAGTTTGCGACCCCTTTGCGACCCGATTTTACTCCGGCCTGATCCACTTACCTCTCTGCCGACCATCCTTCAATCCGCACATGCAAATGAGGGGAACGGCATGCAAAGTAGGCAGGGATGCAATTCACTAACCATAACCCTGCAACACCGACTGGGCTGGCTGATCACAAACAAGTGACTGCTGAGGACCAGTCGCTGAGGTCCTTTCTGACTGCCCCGCCTTCTGCCGCCCTGCTCTCTGCCCTGCTTCTCTGCTCTCAGCCCCGATCTCCCGCTCTCTCCTGCCTGCCTGCCCCAAATCTCTTGTTCTTCTGCCTGCCTGCCCCAAATCTCTCCTGCCGCCCCGCTCTCGCCCTGAATCACTCCTGCCCTTCCCCGCACTAAAAGCCCTTGGTTTTAACTTGTGGGTTTAAAGCGGGTTAAAACCAAGGGCATGTGAAGTAAAAAAGAAACAAATGTAAAGTTTTTAAAAAGAAAAAAAAAAAAAAAAAGGTCGCTGCTCTTGATCATGCACAGACCATCTACAGATGGATAGAGAGCGATCCCGACAGTCGGATCGGGGCGTGATTCCGATCGTCCTCATTTGCATGAGGGTGATTCATGAATCAGCCCCCCGGACAAGGATCGGATCTGATCCATGCCCTTTGTGAATCCAGCCCCAAAATTGCCATGCAAATATATAAACAAAATCCTCCAATATCTTAATATCCCATCTGTGCTATTTTAAGTAAATTAACACTGTATTGCTAGCTACTTGCAATGAGCTAGTCGGATATGGAGTCAAACTAATTTAAAGGTATTAATGCTTTTGTTATCAGGAGCAGGATAGGTCTCCCTTGTACTACAGATGGTGCTGGCAGCAAAGCAGTGAAGTAAACTGGAAAACGAAAATGAAATATGATGGTTAAATACTATTAGAACTGAATCTGGACTATAAAAAAATCAAATGGTATGCCGCACTATATCTCTGACTACCTAATAATAAACATCGACAAAGGAGTGGGCAGTTGTTTGGCACATTATGCAGGATACTGTACAAACTCAGACCCACTGGTATTTTTTTTTTTTTTTTAATTCAGGGTCAAACATGTTGGACATTATCAATTCTGAGAAGGAGATCTCTGAAAGGACTGCGACAGGTGCAAAAACAAGTTCTCAATCAATAAAGGAGTGGGGATGGAACTTGTACACATCAACCAGAGATAAAATAAGAGTATTTTAATGAAAAGAGCCTCTATAAAATATTGATTTCAATCAGTTTTGCAGACTCGACACGGTCCATGTTTTGGCATTAAAGCCTGGCTCAGGAGTTCAAGAGACATCCAGTAGATGGCAGTATTATTTTATGTATGAATTTCTTCTTTCGGTAATTTGCACACAATGCCTAAAGCATAAAAACCCTGAAGGATTGAAAAGTCACAACAGAAGTCTTTGTGAGAGTATTTACAGCAAGCAGGGATAAACAAAGCTTAAAATCTTTGTTCAGATTATAAGGATCTGGTTCATGTTAGTGGCTCATTAAACTTAGGGAAAAAATTTTATAAAGTCACTTTTGCATATATCTGATTTCTTATAAAATGCTACACAGCATAAAGATACATACCATGAACAACACAACAGCATGTACAGTGCTAGTGCGAAAGTTCAGGAACAGAATCAGAGTGTGGGCATTCTCAAGTACGCATGCCTTTGAATAATCTAAGTATGCACATTTGCAGCAGCTCGAGAGTAGGTGTAACTGTCCACACCTGCAAGATGAGCGAGATTTCTACTGTTGCTTCTGCGTCTTTATAAAAATACTGGTTAACTAGACACCTTCTAGTCCTCAAACCAGGAACCTTGTTATAAAATTGCTTCCCCCATCTTTGGAATCCAGCACAGTCTGTTCTGTTGGGGGCCCATTTTAGAAGGTCTTCTTCAGGGACAAAGAAAGGAATGGAACATAGATTGACTGACTACAATGGTACCAGGGTTCTTGACGGATTACCTGGGTTTAAACCAGGTACTTGTGACCTGGACTGGCTGATGTTAGAAGCAGGATACTGGGCTAAATGGGATAAAAAGATAGACGACTTAGCAGTCTGGGTAATCAAATGGCTGGACGTACAGTTAGACGATTCTTGAAAAAAAAATATTTTGGACGTATTTTTCGGGAATGGACATTTTACTTAACTGACTTTGGGTGACTAGCGACTTAGGCGAAAAACGGACTTAGCCGTTTCTTTTGATTATGCCCCTCTATGGATTTAAACAGCATATTAATTAGAAATTTTATTTCTATTTTTGAAAAGTTGTATATAATTTGTGAAATATTTTAGGGCTAGCATTTGTTGTCAGTGAATCTTTGGAGGTAAAAGAAATTAACAATTTGTATCTTGACTAATAGGAACTTTTGTTAAGTATGAATGCCAAAAATTTTAACCAATGAGCTTTAGGGCTGGAATAGGAACTTGGAAGTTAATTGGCCATTTTAAACCAGTGGTAATTCTTTAGAAGGAATGTGCTAATATATCTCATTCATTTAAAACACAAGATGGCAATCAAATTTCCAGATGGCAATATTGTAAGGTGCAAATTAAATAACTAAAAGTAATTGCAATTTTGTTGAATTTCATGTAAACATTTTTTTTTTAAATTATATTCCCCTGCAAAATGGGGGCCTTCATATTACATTTTATTACAGAGAACTTTATTGGCTTCTGTTTGAGGCTTGCGTGTTATTTAAACTGGGTACTCTCTGTTATAAAGTCTTACACGGCCAGGCGCCGGAGTATTTACTAGAATTATTTACACCAAACCGTTCTTTACGCAACTCTTCTGTATTTTATTTGCTTTCCCCCCAACTTGAGGTTGTACTCAAAAGAGATTCCAGCAGCGTCGGCTTGTTTATCAGGCAGCGAGCTGGGACAGGGAATTATGCTCTTTATTCACAAAGTCTTATTCCCACATACATTTTAGAAAACTACTAAAATCATTATAAGTTACAAAATTTCTAGAGCACTAATACGATCTTATGACAAGTTTTGTAGATCACTGGGAATGTCCAGTTTTTATCTTTTTGTGAACTGCATCGATCTGTAAGGTTTTGCAGTCTAAAAATGTAAATGTAATGGAATGTAAAATGTAATTGGTATTTTGAAAATGAACTTCAGCTTTGATGAAATTAAGTACAATTTGCTTTATTTATTATTATTATTTTTTTAATATATATATGATACCATAGTAAGTAGTTATTATGATCTGTGATTATAACTCACAGCTCATCAAAGTTATCACTAAAATTACTAGGGCTTTTCTCTTAAGAACCCACCCTCTCCTTTTATAAAACAATGATAGCAGTTTTTAATGCAGGCTGGCACGCTGAATGTTCTGCACCGGCCTGCGTTGTTTTTTGTGGGTTTGTTTTTTTTTTTAAAGGTGTGTGTATAATTTTGCCCTTCTTTTAAAAAAGATGCGCTAAGCATTTTAGCGTGGATTTAGCACACGCTAATTCAACATGTGCGCTAACCGCTAACATGTCCATTGGATAACATGCATGCGTTAGCATTTAGCGTGTGCTAAAAAGCTTAGCGCACCTTTGTAAAAGAGGGGGTTTGTATTTGCTTTAGGGCTAATTATTAATATACTTTTGTGATAATTTGCTATAGAATAACCCCACTGCAATGGAGAGATTAAAGGCACTCAGGCTCTTAATGAAATACAGATACAAACAGCAAGAAGGAAAGCTGTTTCTAGAACTTCATCACAAAGGTCATCACAAAGTATGCAAAAGAAAATGTTAATAAAAGCAAAAGCTTTTTGGAACAAAGTGCTTTGGACTGATGAAATGAAAACTGAACTCTTGCAATGAAAATTGAACTGTTGCCACAACCACAAAATACATTTGGAGAAAAAAAAAGGGTGAAGCATTTGAAGAAAAGAACACCCTGCCAACCATTAAGAACAATGAGTGGATCTATTATTCTTTGGGGCTGCGTGGTAGTTAGTAGCTCAGGAAATATTGTGTGGATGGTAAGGAAGAATGGATTCAACTAAATGCAAGAACATATCATAAAAGCTAATGCCCCCCAGTCACGGAAGCAGTTGAAGCTGTAAAGAGGTTGAATGTTTCAGACGACTAGAATTTGAAAATGCCTTAAAGTCAACCATGAAAGAAAAGAAGATGAAGTTCTGGAATAGCTTTGACAGCCCCCAGGACTGATATCAATTAGTTAAGGTTTTGCAAAAATTTGAAAATAGTCATGTTATGATGATATTTTAATTATTGATTGCTTTTGCATTTTCTGTAGATTTTGCAGCCTCTTTGAATGTAAATCGCCTTGAACCTTTTTGGTTTAGTGTGATAAATTGTGTATTAGATTAGATTAAATTGTGTATTAGATTGTTGAAAACCTGTGGGGAGATCACGAACATGCAGCGTAAACAAGGAGACCTAAAAATATTTCAGAACTAGAAGAGTTTGACAAGAAAAATGGAGGAAAAAATGCCGAAACAACAAACAGAAAGAGACTTATCTGGCTACAGGATTATACAGTGGTGCCTCGCATAACGGACGCCTCGCACAGCGAACGCTGCGCACAACGAACTTTATGTCTTGATTCGTACAACGAACTTCGTTTCACACAACGAAGTCGCCCGAGCTGCATCCTTCCGCGCAGGCACTGCGCTTAACTGCCCTCTCTCCGCCTGGCTCCCTCTTGCCCCCCCCCGACTCCCCGACACGATCGGGGCAAGAGGGAGCCCAAGCCCTCTTGCCCCCCCGACTCCCCGACACGATCGGGGCAAGAGGGAGCTCAAGCCCTCTTGCCCCCCCGACTCCCCGACACGATCGGGGCAAGAGGGAGCCCAAGCCCTCTTGCCCCCCCGACTCCCCGACACGATCGGGGCAAGAGGGAGCTCAAGCCCTCTTGCCCCCCCGACTCCCCGACACGATCGGGGCAAGAGGGAGCCCAAGCCCTCTTGCCCCCCCGACTCCCCGACACGATCGGGCCAGGAGGGAGCCCAAGTCCTCCTGGCCACGGCGACCCCCTAACCCCACCCTGCACTACATTACGGGCAGGAGGGATCCCAGGCCCTCCTGCCCTCGACGCAAACCCCCCCTCCCCCCAACGACCGCCCCCCCCCAAGAACCTCCGACCGCCCCCCAGCCGACCCGCGACCCCCCTGGCCGACCCCCACGACACCCCCAACCCCCTTCCCCGTACCTTTCTGTAGTTGGCCGGACAGACGGGAGCCAAACCCGCCTGTCCGGCAGGCAGCCAACGACGGAATGAGGCCGGATTGGCCCATCCGTCCCAAAGCTCCGCCTACTGGTGGGGCCTAAGGCGCCTGGGCCAATCAGAATAGGCCCGGGAGCCTTAGGTCCCTCCTGGGGGCGGGGCCTGAGGCACATGGGCCCAACCCGACCATGTGCCTCAGGCCCTGCCCCCAGGAGGGACCTAAGGCTCTCGGGCCTATTCTGATTGGCCCAGGCGCCTTAGGCCCCACCAGTAGGCGGAGCTTTGGGACGGATGGGCCAATCCGGCCTCATTCCGTCGTTGGCTGCCTGCCGGACAGGCGGGTTTGGCTCCCGTCTGTCCGGCCAACTACAGAAAGGTAAGGGGGTTGGGGGTGTCGTGGGGGTCGGCCAGGGGGGTCGCGGGTTGGCTGGGGGGGCGGTCGGAGGGTCTTGGGGGGGGCGGTCGTTGGGGGGGGGGGGGGTTTGCGTCGAGGGCAGGAGGGCCTGGGATCCCTCCTGCCCGTAATGTAGGGCAGGGTGGGGTTAGGGGGTCGCCGTGGCCAGGAGGACTTGGGCTCCCTCCTGGCCCGATATTGTCGGGGAGTTGGGGAATCGGCGGGGCAAGAGGGCTTGGGCTCCCTCTTGCCCCGATCGTGTCGGGGAGTCGGGGGGGCAAGAGGGCTTGGGCTCCCTCTTGCCCCGATCGTGTCGGGGAGTCGGGGGGCAAGAGGGCTTGGGCTCCCTCTTGCCCCGATCGTGTCGGGGAGTCGGGGGGGCAAGAGGGCTTGAGCTCCCTCTTGCCCCGATCGTGTCGGGGGTGCCAGGGACCACACGGAGTCACCCACCGTACCACCCGATTCGGGTAAGCGCAGGTATCGGTGGGTGGCTTATTTGCGGGGGGGTGCCTTATTTTACATTTTTTTCTAAAAAGGGGGGGCTGTCTTATTTGATGGCCCTGCCTTATCATCGGGGAAACACGGTAGAAAAAAAAAAAAAATGAACAGTTAAGTCCCAGTTTTTGCCGCTGAGACTCTGCCCTCTCTCACTGTAAAATTAGACTCTACTTAGTCTGTCTTTAAATTTAAAAAATGTGTGTTGTTTTAAAAAACAATTATGTTTTTAGATGTATCTAAATAAAAATAATAACCAAAAATTTATCTTTTTTTATGTCATCTTAGCATATTTTATGCTGCAGAACGAATTATTTCTTTTTACATGTATTCCTATGGGAAAACGCGTTTCACATAACGAACGTTTCACATAACAAACTTGCTCCTGGAACCAATTAAGTTCGTTGTGTGAGGCACCACTGTATTTGGAAGCTGTTATTTTTGTCAAAGGAGTTACAGAGTACTAACTGAAAGGGTATCCAAGCTTTTGCACCTGTCATATTCACTATTTTCATATTTTTAAACTGTAAAATACTGAAAGTAAATAGTAAAAATGCCTTATAATGTGCAGAAAGATGTTTTAACTTTGTTCCATTTAGAAGCTGTCAGCTTCTGTTCATTTAGGAATTCATTGAAATGTACAATTTGACGAGGGCTATCTAAACTTTTGTATACAACTATACAGCTTGGAGGAACATAAGAATATAAAGCCATGCTGAACCCAGCATTTTATCTCTAACAGCAGCCAATCTGTGTTGGAAATACCTAGCAGATCTCAACAAGTATGTTTGTTTCCCATAGCTACTTTCCAACGATGAACAGTGGCTCTCTCAAGTCTATCTAGTTAATCATTTTATTCCGACTTTTCCTCCAGGAACTTGTCCAGTCCTCTTTTTAATTTCCAATATGCTGCTGCTTGGCTTGACGAGATCCTCTAGCAACACATTCCACAGCTTCAGAATTGTTGTTTAAATTCAATTTTATATACCGCCTTATTTGGGGACCCGAGTTAACGTGGTGTACAATTTATTTCAAAATGAAGAAAAGAAAGGAGGTCCATATTCATGATAGAAAAGAGACAGCGCTTGCTCAGAGACTTGACAGAGAAGAAAAAATGCTACTGCTCTACTCTGACATATTCACTGGCATAGTAAGAGGGGGAAGGAGGGGTAGACTGCCCCAGGCACTGCATTGGTGGAGGCATAGGCATCTCACCTCTTCCCTCCACACCCCCTGTACCTTTTCAAATCTTCACCGGCCATGAGCAGCATCTCTTACCTACTGCTCGTGCCAGCCTCATTCCTCCCTCTGACATCTCTTCCTGTTCACAGGGACCAGGAAGTGATGTCAGAGGAAGGAATGAAGATGGTGCAAGCAGTGGGTAAGAGATGCTGTTCTTAGCTGGTAAAGATTTGAAGAGTTATGGGGTGCATGGTACAGGAAAGGGTAGTGGGGGAGGGGCACATGGCACAGCGTATGCTGGGTGCCTCCACCCCGGGTGCAAATTTCTTTTGCTATGCCACTGGTCATACCACTCAGAAATGAGAGAGGTGAAAAATAGCAGACACTTGTCTCCTGTGTGAAAAGAAATCTTTGATTTATTTTCAATCTGTTGGTCATTAGTTTCATGGAATGTCCTCTTGATTTTGTGTTGATGGACAGGTTAGACCAGGGGTGGGGAACGAAGGCCGCAATCCAGTCGGGTTTCCCTAATGAATATGCATCAGAAAAGGCTTGTGAATGGACTGAGTACAAGCTCCAGGTTTTCTTCCACTGTATTGTGGGATAATACAGATTTTAGGAACTGGAAGTGCAATATGGATTCATGTATGTTTAATGTATAATATAGTATTAAGATTTGTGTTATTTAATAAAAATACAGTATATTTAAATAAAAAAAACCTGTCTAGTTATATTATATGCAATGAATATGCATGAGATCTATTTGCATGCACTGCCTCCAATATATGCAAATAGATCGTATGCATATTCACTGGGGAAATCCTGAAAACCCAACTGGATTGCAGCCTCTGTTCCCCACCCCTGGGTTAAACAATTGTTCTGAAATATCCATTCTACCCCATTCATAACTTTATAAACTGTATTCATATCCCCTATTGGTCATCTTTCCTCCAAGCTCAGCCACCCCTTTTGTAATTGTTGTTGCCCTTCTCTGAACCTTTTCTAATTACACTACATTCTTTCTCAGATGGGATGACTGGACCTGCACATAATACCCAAACTGCAGAAGCACCAGGGACCTATAAAGAGGTATGGAGATATTCTAAGTTTTTTTTGGGTTTATCTGAAAAGGGATGAAAACATTCTATTTGCTGCCTTTTTTTTTTTAAGCAGTCACTGCATACTCTGATTGGCTCCTAGACTGAACTCAGGACTTTCTTAGAGATCAGACTCCACAGGTGACCCTTGAGGTCCTTGAGGAGGAATGCAGACCTAGTGCCTAACCCTCAGTAAGCCTGGTTCTAAGAGAGAGGTTGTAGAGGCTCAGCATTAAAGATAGTTCTCACAGCAACCTGTGAATTGCTGTCTGCCTCTATTTGAACGTTCAAATTTCAAGCTTATTTTTAACTTACTATCCTGCCCATCAGTGAAACCATCTGGGTGGCTAAATTAACAGTAAATTAATGAAAAAACAGACATGATAGAAGAGGGAAGGTGGGGGGGAGAAATACAAAATTCATAACAGGAAAGAGGGGGAGGGTAAACAGGGGTTGCTTTATTTTCAGTCTCATGTGAACAATGTGCCTCTTTTTTTTTAACTTTATTGATTTTCAAATCTGGAACAGTGCTTTCAAATTATACATACAATTATCATCAGAGATAGCACTTACAATCAATCAGAAATTAATACAAAATGATTATTCCCTCCCTCCCACCCTAGGTTGAGAACAAAAAGAAATGCTTTAAATTATACATGAAATTAAAATTCCAGACCACACTTGTTAAGTATATAACCCCCCTCCCTCTCTCCCACCCATCCTGGATATGCAATCTAAAAGGGAAAATAAAGATATAATTCAACTAATCAGAATGAACAAAATTTGTCAATGGACCCCATGTTCATTTAAATTGCTTATTATGGCATGATGTTTCTGAATTAATTTTCTCATATTTATACTATAAACATAAAAATTCCCACCAAAAGGTAAAATGGAGTCTGTCCCAATTTTTCCAGTAACAATGTGTATCTTAATAAGTAGACCTTTCATTTTAGCAATTTCAGAATAGAGGTCTGCACGGGAACGGGGATCGCTGGAATCCCGTGGGTCCCACGGGAATCCCCCCCCAACCCACGGGACTCCCACGGGGACCCTCCTCTGGCCCACGGGATTCCCACGGGGATGGAAGGCTTTGGAAGCAGGGTTCGTCCATATAATATAGTGGACACGTCAGCCTTAGTAAAAGAGGGGGTTTATAAGTTAATTATCTGAACAGAAAACAAAAAAAGGGTTCCACCAAAGAGATTCCACAAGGAAAATAGCAGCGCAAACACAAAAGAAACTGTGGAATTGATGATCCTGTCAGAAGTAATTGCTGCTTTTTATGGGGACGGGTGGGAATGGAAGTAATTCCTTGCGGGGATGGGTGGGGACGGAGAGGATCCTGGCGGGGGACGGGTGGGGACAGAGAGGATCCTGGTGGGGATGGGTGGGATTTCTGTCCTCGTGCAACTCTCTATTTCAGAAGCTGTCACTTCGTCTCAGCCAGATGACACATTTTTTATGATCCTTTTTTTTTTTTTTTAACTTCAAGAACTACAGTAACAAGGCTTAATATATAGTTGATATTAATTCCTTTATAAAGATTCAGACTCCCGAGGCAGGCCATAGTGTCGAGTCTTTATCGTAATAAAGAAATTGAGCATCACAGGTCACCTTTTTTCTGTCTTTCTTGCAACTCTACCGTGTGAAGCGAGGATCTCCTGTTTTGGTGTGTCATAATAAGTAGACCCTGAATGTCTTACCTGCATTATCTCTTTGACCTGTAGGTCTCAGGACTGGAAAACCACCTGCAAATAATCCTCCCAAAGCCTGGGAGGCAGCACTTCTGACAGTTCCAGTACTGCCTCCACCTCCACCTGCTTCTTTCACAGGTCCCTTTGAATCTTTGAAAAAAGAATGAAAAATATATACTCATCTATTTGCTCTCGCATAGTCAAGAGTTACAGAAGCTAAAACAAAAATATTAACACTTTACAGGAAAATCCCCAAGTGGCCATTATTCAGTAGCATGATTACTGATCAGGTTATCTGGGTCTGTTTAGTTAATTTTACCTCATATTCAGCTGCACGCCTTCATTTAAGTGCTGCTGAATACTAAGGGTCCGATAGGCAAAGGATTTATGCACCTACCTTCGAGAAATATGCTCCTAAATTTGTTTCTTTTAAAAAAGTTTTGGGGTTGAATGCCTAAATTTTATGCTCAAAGGCCCCGGTTCTATAAACTGCACCTAAAAGGCGTCGAGGGACATGGTGCATGTCAATCATGAGTTAGGCACCGTTTGTAGAATCACGCCTAGGGGCACCTAGATTGGACTTGGGTGCCCCCTATTTATGCCAGGGGGAAAATTCTATAACTAGCACCTATATATATTTATTTATTTATTTATTTTATTTATTTATTTAGATTTTTATCCCGTTCTCCCAGTAGCTCAGAACGGTCTACAGATAAACATACACAATGGAGAGTAATTAGACAAATAACATGTTCTATAGGTTAAATGTTTGGACATACAAGACTGCGAAGTAGATAAATACAGGGAGTATACAGTAAATTAAGAGAAGAGTTTAAGTATATGTAGTTTAGTTTAGTATCAGTCGTTTAGTTTGGTATGAGTAGTTTATACTTAGGTGTCGGTAGGTGCTCTGTCGATGATTAAGTTAATTGAAAAATGTCGTCAGAAATGGCAAAAAATTGCAGTGCTGAAGTGCCTACTGAAACCTAAATAAAAGGTATCTGGACTCACGGCTAGGTAGCCATTTTAGGCTACAGAATGCCAAAATAGGCGTAGCCAATGCCAGAAGTGGCGTTAGGTGGGCTAAAGCAGCTACCAAGCCGCAATTCACACTAAGATAGGTGGCTAAAATGTAGGCCTGGAAAACCCTGGCCTACATTTCAGCCACCTATCTTTGCCGCTAGACCGCAGCAGCCATAAACTGATTGCAGTAGGGGAATCCCACCCAACCCTGAGAAGGCAGGGCTCTCTGAAGCTGCGTCTTCAGAAAGTCCTTCTGTCTCAGCTGATTGGGGGGGGGGGGAAATTCCCCTGCTGCAATCAGCTGAGCCAACTGCAGCGGACGAGGAACCCCCCAACCAGTAGGAGGGATGCCCACTCCCTCCTGCCAGACATTGCAAACACCCCCACCGCGATAGGTAGGAGGGATTCCCACTCACTGCTGTCTCCCAGACCCCAACAACCAAGCTGCCCACCCCAGGAGGGATGCCCACTCCATCCTACCGCTGCCCTCACCCATCCCGACAATCAAACTACCCACCTCAGCAGTAGAAGGGATGCCCATCCCTACCCCCGCCACCGTGGCCACTGCCCCTGACAATCCCCCATACTTCTGACAACTCCCCCCCCATAGCTGTGGAACAAATGCCGGCCAGAGGGATGCCTACTCCCTCTGGCCAGCAGGCCTGCCTCTTCAAAATGGCGGAACTTCCCCTTCCTAATGCCTAAGGCCCTGATTGGCCCAGGCACCTAAGGCCCTCGTTCCACAGGTGTGGAAGGGGCCGGGGGGGGGGGGGGGTCAGGGGCATGGGCGGGAGTTGTGGGGTTGGACAATGGCATCCTGCTGCTGGGAGGGGATAGTTTAGTGGTCAGAAGGGGGGGGTGATGGCGGCAGTAGCAGGAGGGAGTGGGCATCCCTATTGCCTATAGTGGGGGGGGGGTTGTTTTTTTTCAGTGTCTGTCAGGAGGGAGTGGGCATTCATCCTGCTGGTTGTGGGGTTCCTCTGTCTGCCCCCCCTCCCCCCTATCAGCTGAGCCGGTAGGATTCCCCGAAGCCATGGCAATTTTGAGCCAATCAAGGCCTTTGGCCCCTTTCACTGCATCCCAAGATGCATTGGGAGGTGAAAGCCCCATCATTTGCAGCATGCAACCCTGTAGGCAGGAGGGAGTGAGCTTCCCTCCTGCCGTTTGCTCTTCCGAAAGTACGGAGGGGAGGTTCCAGGGAAGTGGGAGGGGGGCCCAAGAATGTTGGGGAGATGTGGAGGGAGGGGTCGAATATGTCAGGGCATGTCAGGTGAGGTCCAGGATGTCAGGAGGATGTGATGGTAGATTCATAGAACAGTCTCCCAGAAGAGGTGGTGGAGACAGAGACTGTCTGAATTCAAAAGGGCCTGGGATAGGGAGAGAGAAAGAGATAATGGTTACTGTGGATGGGCAGACTAGATGAGCCATTTGGCCTCTATCTGCCATCATGTTTCTTAACGCCGGAAACCTACTGTCAGTTTGGAGCAGGCATTGTGGGGGTTTGAAGAGAGGAGTTCTTATGAGTTTTTGTTTACAATCTGCCGGTTTTGATTTGTTTTGCAAGTGGAAGGAAACCTGTACAAGCACTGGCGTAGCAAGGGTGGGAGGCACCTGAGGCAGTGGTGCCGCCCCCCTCGTTCTCTTCTCCGCCCCCTGTTCCTTCCTAGCCCCCCCCTGCTGCGCGTGCGTGCGCCCCTTCCCTTCCACCGTACTTGTTTAACTTCCCCGGCGCGAACAGTAACTCCAATGTGCTGCCCATGCTGGCATCGGCTCTCCCTCTGATGTCATTTCCTAGCCGTGGGACCCAGAAGTAATGTCAGAGGGGAGCACTGAGGCTGACGCGAGCACATGCTGTTGAAAAGCTAGAGGTAGGTCGAGAGGAAAGTGAGGGTGCATGCTGTGGGGGAGGAGTGGGAAGTAGGAGGGGGAGGAGAGTTGCCGACACCCCCACCCCTTACTACGCCACTGTGTACAAGCTTCTAAGTAGAAACAAAAAACAATGTGGAGAAATGATGTTCCTGACATGGACTTTATTAATCCTCCATAATAAAGCCCTAAGCGTGCATACGCACTTAGGGTTTTGTGATCCCTGCCATCGTGCTGTGTCCCTCCGTGCCGTATTCGATTTCTGGTGCGTGAGGCTTGTAGCGCATGGGCCGGCTTGCGACGGCGATTTCAGCAGCGGTTTGACTCCTGCGCTGCCAGGACGTCTTTTCTCATTTGCTAGGCTGGCCCACTTTGATAATGCGAGGTGAACCGGCCTAGCAAAAGCCTTGAGGCTGCCCGGGCTAGCGGATGATGGACAGGGGGAGCAGGGAAAGGAGAAGGCCTACTGCTGGACAGGGGGAGCAGGCAAGGGGTGGTGGTGGACAGCCGAGGAAAGAGAGAGACAGAAAGAAAGAAAGACAGACAGACAGAAAGCGGCCAAGGAGAGAGAAAGAAAGACACACACATCTATTCTAGCACCCATTAATGTAACGGGCTTAAAGACTAGTATTAAAATAATATTAAAACTTGGCAAACCACATAAAAACCTCTAGAATGCAGTCCGCTGAAAAGCTTTGGACCCTGGACCCAACACGGTCCGTGTTTTGACAGAATGCCTTCTTCAGGGGTCCCTATGAAGTCCTATAGTAAGGATACGTGGATAAAAATGGCAGTCGGAAATAAACTAATCCGTAAAAGCTGTGTGCAGGACATGGGCTCAAAAAGCCGAATGAAAAAAAAGCTGCTTTTTTTTTTGTATATCATGTTTATTGAGGTCAACCAGAGTAACAAAGGGCATACACGATGTATATACAAGAAAAGCAGAATCAAGCCAAACTCGGCGATGAACAGTGCAATACAATGCAAGCAACCGCACCATCAAATAGCACAGGAATGGTGGGAAGACCACAGTATGTGCATTCAAAAAGGCAAAAGAACCACAAACAAGCCCAAATAAACCAAAATCAAACAAAGAGGGAATTTACTATCTCCCCCTAGAAGACATCCAAGAAGAACTAAGATAATAGAGGCATTAGCTAAAAAAGCTTCTAAGTATCAGAACTAAGAAACAAATATGTGCGAGTCCAAGCAAGCCTGAAGGTGAAATCGCACACGGGTACCCATTTTTTGCGCCTACATACAAGGCTATCCAGTGGAAAAAATTTTGAAAAGCTTAAATTTAAAAGAACATCGATGTGTCCTTCACTTTAGGGTTTGCCTAGGCATTCACACAAGAGCTCTGCTTACTGCGAAACTCTTGTGCGCATGCACCAGGCACATTCCTCCCCTTTACCTTCAGTCTCGCAGCGTGCATATAATTTGAATACATTTCTGCGCTGCTCCTGTAGTACGAGGCAACCGCCTTTCACTTTAGCACTGGAACTTTGATCATCGGGGCCTTAGAATTCCATGTTCTGACTTTCACTCTGATAAAGCTGAACTAGGCCACAATAGCAAGACATGTTTCCCTCCCCCCCCCCACCCCCGTCAGTATACACATAGGTGCACAACACACACTTACTTTCAATTTGTGGCGCACTTCGATCGCTGATCTGGGTTACTTTTTTTAAACGAGCCCCTTTCTGGATATCCACCAACAGTGCACCTCGGCCTTTTGGTTCCTCATACTTTATTTTGGAGGGGTCAGCACTTGCCTGTGAAGACACAAAATGTCAGCACCATGTTGTAAGGATGCTTTACAGCAGTAGGGATAAGGAGGCCTGTGAACACAGAGGGTAGGGATGAATGGTGCAAAGTGGGGTGGGGAACGAGGGCCGCAAGCCAGCTGGGTTTTTAGGATTTCCCCCTGATGAATATGCATGAGATCTATTTGCATACAATGGAGGCAGTGCATGCAATTAGATCTTAGGCATATTCATTGGGGAAATCCTGAAAATCCAACTGGATTGCGACCCTCGTTCAGACAGTCCTGGAGGAAAACCTGCTCCAATATGCCATAGTGTCAAAAATGGGGCACAGCAAAGAACACAATCAAATCAATTACTCTTTTTTAAAAAAAAAAAAAATCTTTATTAAATTTTCAAACTACAATTATGCATGCAAATAATTCATGTGCATATAATATTACAAGAAAAGCACAATAAACTTACAGATATTAATAAGCAATTATTTTCCCCCACCCTCCCACCTAGTAATCAAGAAAATAAATACCCACAAGAAACTATCTAAAAATTCCCCAAATCAATTCCAATGCAAACCCCACCCTGGATGTGTATGTTTAAAGGTCAGTAAAATAAAGTTAGTTATCATTCCTTACAAAATTTAGCAAATGGCTCCCAAACATCAAGAAATTTCCTGCAATTTCCCTGCTGTATAGCCATCAAACGTTCCATTTAAAAAGTATAACAAAGAGATTCCCACCAGAAAGTGTAATTTAACCTATCCCAGTTCTTCCAATTCTTCAATAAAAGTTGTATGGCAACCCCTGTCATTATAAAGAGAAGTTTGTTATTCCTAGCAGATATTTGGCTTTTAGCTCTCATTAACGTACCAAATAGGATGGTATCATACGTAAATCAATTATTCTTTAATACCTCTTGGTTGCTCTCTTTAAAAAATATATATATTGGTAACAAAGCTTTATCTACAACAGAGAGGAGACAAGGACCTCAGAACATAAACCCCTTTACAGTGAAACTCACAACGTAAACCACTCTATTTCTGATTTTCAAGAGAAAAAAAAAAGATCCAAATATAATCGAGCCTCCTATTTCTGTAGACAATTTCCAACCAAAAATGCATATTTTTGAAAATAATCTCTCCTAACCCTACTTTTGTGAATGCTTCAACTAAATGTGGGTAAAAATACGCACACATGAATATTCAAACAGCACATTTTGGCACTGTTTTGTTTGGTGAATACAGCTTGGGGGGGGGGGAACCTCAAAATATCTCCCCTCTTATTGAAAGTGCTCTTCCCATAACAAAATTAATTGAGTATCATCAACATGACAGAGATAAAAATCAGATAATTATGTACTCCGAAAATAGTGGGCAAATAGCCTCTGGCTGGACATCAGGCAATTCTTATACCAGACTAGCTGATGCCCCGGCGTTGCACGGGTATTTAATTATAGCAATAACACTGTAAATGGATTCAAATAAAGATACTTTATAGTGGTGAATGAAATTATTTTTTTACAGCTTAATAAAAAGTACAATATTCAAATTATAATGTGAAATATTTGACAAAATGAATACAATACAACTAACGCAAAACGTGATTATAAACAACATTTTTAGTTTCACCTCCTGGAGCAAGAACATATAAATTCTTGGGTGAACCCAGCCTTGAGCAAGCAACATAGAGTTGTGGGCCGCGAGACCCGCAGAACATATCACCCCAGGTAGTGAGGGATGTGCATACCAAGTTTCGTTCAAATCGGTCAAGCCGTTTTTGAATTACTGTGAGAATGGCAGCTTTTTACATTTTTTCCATCGACATGAATGGGTGAAATCAGATTTTCTGTTTGTAGCTCCGCCCACGTGTGCAGGTGGGCCGTGAGACCCCCAGAACATATCACCCCAGGTAGTGAGGGATCTGCATACCAAGTTTCGTTCAAATTGGTCAAGCCGTTTTTGAATTACAGTGAGAATGGCAGCTTTTTACATTTTTTCCATTGACATGAATGGGTAAAATCTGATTTTATGTTTGTAGCTCCGCCCACGTGTGCAGGTGGGCCGCGAGACCCCCAGAACATATCACCCAGGTAGTGAGGGATGTGCATACCAAGTTTCGTTCAAATCGGTCAAGCCGTTTTTGAATTACTGTGAGAATGGCAGCTTTTTACATTTTTTCCATTGACATGAATGGGTGAAATCAGATTTTCTGTTTGTAGCTCCGCCCACGTGTGCAGGTGGGCCGCTCAAATCGGTCAAGCCATTTTTGAATTACTGTGAGAATGGCAGCTTTTTACATTTTTTCCAGTGACATGAATGGGTGAAATCAGATTTTCTGTTTGTAGCACCGCCCACATGTGCAGGTGGGCCGCGAGACCCCCAGAACATATCACCCCAGGTAGTGAGGGATGTGCATACCAAGTTTCGTTCAAATCGGTCAAGCCGTTTTTGAATTACTGTGAGAATGGCAGCTTTTTACATTTTTTCCATTGACATGAATGGGTGAAATCAGATTTTCTGTTTGTAGCTCCGCCCACGTGTGCAGGTGGGCCGCTCAAATCGGTCAAGCCATTTTTGAATTACTGTGAGAATGGCAGCTTTTTACATTTTTTCCAGTGACATGAATGGGTGAAATCAGATTTTCTGTTTGTAGCACCGCCCACATGTGCAGGTGGGCCGCGAGACCCCCAGAACATATCACCCCAGGTAGTGAGGGATCTGCATACCAAGTTTCGTTCAAATCGGTCAAGCCGTTTTTGAATTACTGTGAGAATGGCAGCTTTTTACATTTTTTCCATTGACATGAATGGGTGAAATCAGATTTTCTGTTTGTAGCTCCGCCCACGTGTGCAGGTGGGCCGCTCAAATCGGTCAAGCCATTTTTGAATTACTGTGAGAATGGCAGCTTTTTACATTTTTTCCAGTGACATGAATGGGTGAAATCAGATTTTCTGTTTGTAGCACCGCCCACATGTGCAGGTGGGCCGCGAGACCCCCAGAACATATCACCCCAGGTAGTGAGGGATCTGCATACCACGTTTCGTTCAAATCGGTCAAGCCGTTTTTGCGTGATCGCAGCACATACACACATACATACCTCCGATTTTATATATATAGATAAAATGTGGCAAGAATCTGTCCTTAGAAGCAGAAAATTGGAAGAATGCATTATAGCTGACCCATGACTTCATAGATTTTATGTGTAAAAAAAAAATATGGGATGATCATTTTGGATCTTAAATGGATTTTTACTGTGAACAGAGCAGCTGTGTGTATACTGAACCCGCAGGGCAAGGCTAAGCCTTCAAGAGCTACTGGCCTGTTTGCAAGGGGTCACTCGATTAAGGCAGGGATGGCAACAGTTCATGAGTGCCTGAGCATTTTCATTTCTGTTCCAAGCCTGAGCTGAGTGCAGGAGAGGCAAGTTGAGCCTCCTCCTTAGTCTGGAATGGCAATTCTTCCTCCAGATGACAGGTATAGGGCTGAACAATTAACATGTTAATAACGCGATTAAAGCATTAATTGTTTAACGGCAACAAAAACCTTTAATGTGATTAACGAGTCTATCTGACACACTTCCTGTGCTTAGTAGGCGACTCCAGGACCGGTGAGGATGTGGACGCTGAGGATTGTGGTACCGAACGCAAGACAGCTGCAACGTTTCCAGAGACACTCGTAGACTGGTAACATTGTGTGCATACCAATTTGCTACATTAGGCCTCATTTATGCAAATGACATTCCTCAGACTTGAGTATTTGAAGTAGTGGTAAGCGTGACAAACTGATTGCAGATTATAGAAGTACATGTCTAACCACCCTCATTTCAAATTCACCTTCCTACCAAACTTTCAGGAAATCAATTAAAACCTACCGTATTTGCCGGCGTATAAGACGACTTTTCAGTACCTTAAAATCCTCCCCAAAGTCGGGGGTCGTCTTATACGCCGGGTACTGTTTACATGCCCTTACTTTACATTAGAGAGCTGCACGGGGACGCCCCTAGGGTCGCGGGGATCCTGTGGGGACGCCCCCTAGGGTCGCGGGGATCCCATGGGGACGCCTCCGAGGGTCGCGGGGCTCCTGCGGGGCTGGATGTACTCAGTCTTCTGGATGTACGTGGCTCTTCTTCTCCCTACCTTCTCTGCTTGCAGCACAGAGCCGAACGGAAGTCTTCCCGACGTCAGCGCTGACGTCGGAGGGGAGGGAGGGCTTAAACAAAGCTTAAACAAAGCCCTCCCTCCCTCCGACGTCAGCGCTGACGTCGGGAAGACTTCCGTTCGGCTCTGTGCTGCAGGCAGGGCAGATAAGGAGAAGGAGAGTAGCCTCGCGGTACCAAGAGAGAGGGGCGGCCGCCCCGCCCCGGTTGCAGCACAGCCGGCCAGGTTCCCTTACTTTTGTGGCAGTTCCCCGACCGACCGATAACAGCCCGGGTCCGACAATCCTCCCTGTCCTGTAGCCGCGAATCTAAATTACCTTCTTACAGCAGCTGTAAGAAGGTAATTTAGATTCGCGGTTAAGGGCAGGGAGGTTTGTCGGACCGGGGCTGTTGTCGGTCGGTCGGGGAAGTGCCACAAAAGTAAGGGGACCTGGCCGGCTGTGCTGCACCCGGGGCGGTAGAGAAGGTGTGCGGAAGAAGGGGTCGTCTTATACGGCGAGTATATAACAAAACTCTATTTTTTAACTAAAAGTTGGGGGGTCGTCTTATACGCCCAGTCGTCTTATACGCCGGCAAATACAGTATCTCTTTGATAAATTTCTCTGACTCCCTCCCTGCCTTGTATCCCTGATATGCCTCTGGATATATATGACTATTCACGACTTGCTAAGCTAATCTGAATGTCTTGTATGTAACATCGCTGTCTCTTCCTCTGTAAACCGCTCTGAACTGTTGTGGTACTGCGGTATACAAAGATAAAGTTATTATTATTATTAAATCAGGACATTGAACTGTTACCAATCCAGAGGGGTAACCTGCACCATCCTTTTGCCTCTGTAATTTACCCTATAGCATTAATATCTTGCATTATCTAACTTACACGCTCGTCTTCTATTGCTACCTAATAAATCTTACAGTTCTTTTCCTTGTCAAATCCCTTGGTTGTGTGGAGTTATCTGGGAACCCTGCTAGGTACCGTGACACTTGCACCAACTTAAATCTAGAGGTAGTTGTACTACTCCACCAAGGGCCCCACAATATCTCCCCTAAGCCATTTTTTCTCCTGACTGAAGAGCCCTAGCTGCTTTAGCCTTCCCTCATAGGGAAGTGGTCTCAACCCTTTTATCATTTTTTGTTGCTAGTCTCTGAACCTTTTCTAATTCTGCTATTTTGTAATGAGGAGCTGCCCAGGAAAAAGAATCTTAGCTGAGAAATTCAGGCATTATGTGTCAAGGCATTTAAACTAGAAGGTGAGGGTGGCATATGGATACAGATCACTTTTGGTGGCCACCCCTAGCAAAAGACAAGATGTGACAATAGTAAATATAGCAATGTAAACAACAATCTTAGCAATTCACTTCTTAGCAATGCAGTAGGAAGTGAGACCAGACAAAAACTACGCAAAAAATGAGAATGCCACTGAAAGGTAGCTGGAAAGCAATGACCACAAAAGCTCGCAGATTATGCAACAAAGTTCATGATCTGCAGGCCCTGGTGTTAGAGGCAGACTTAGATATTGTTGCTATCACAGAGACATGGCTTGGTAGC
Source organism: Geotrypetes seraphini (assembly GCF_902459505.1). Classification (NCBI taxonomy): domain Eukaryota; kingdom Metazoa; phylum Chordata; class Amphibia; order Gymnophiona; family Dermophiidae; genus Geotrypetes; species Geotrypetes seraphini. The sequence goes on from NC_047085.1 coordinate 386,577,663, forward strand.
ATTGAATGTTGGGTTTTTGCTAGGTACTGGTGACCTGGATTGACCACTGTGAGGATGAGCTACTGGGCTTGATGGACCATTGATCTGACCCATTAAGGTTATTCTTATGTTCTTAGCTTTTTAGAAAGGACAAGAATGGCCGAGAAGGTGGATGAGTAGCTCTCTATGTGAAGAACAATATCCAAGCGACTGAAATCCAAGGGGCCTGGGGAAAGGAGGAAGCGATATGGAAGATGGAACTTCTCTCTACATGGGAGTTGTCTACAAACCTTCGACATAATCAGAACTTGATAAAAATCTGGTTACAGATATCCAGAAACTAGGAAAGAAAGGGGAGGTGCTATTGCTGGGTGATTTCAACCTGCTGAATGTGGATTGGAAAGTTCCATCTGTGGAATCAGAAAGAAGCAGAGAGATCATGGATGCCTTTCAAAATGCTCTCCTCAAGCAAATGATGACAGAGCCACGAGGGAAGAAGCAATGCTGGATCTGGTGCTCACTTGGGTGGTAGTGATTACCCAACGGTTTGGTTTGATATAACAGCTAAAGTGGAGGGCAGCCATACAAATTCAGGAGGGCCTGGGTTTCAGACGTACAGACTTTAGTAAAACGAGGGAGTACTCGACGAAAGAGCTAATAGAATGAAAGTACTGTATATAAGAAAAGAGGAAAAACAGTGATCTATACTGAAACAAGCAATAAAGATGTTTACCCACATTTATTTGAGGAAAATAAATAAAAACAAGAGAAAAAGGAAACCAAGCAATAAAGATGGTTACCGACATTTATTTGAGGAAAATAAATAAAAACAAGTGAAAAAGGAAACCAATATGGTTTTCCAATCAAATGGCGGAGAAAATAAAGGCAAAAGAGTTGGCGTTTGTGAAATGAAAATAACAGCAACCAAGAGGAGGAGCACAGAAAGAAATGCTGGATGAAACTGAAAGCACAAACAGAAGAGGAAATGGCTAGAATGTGGCACAGTGACACTTTAGTTTTGCCACAGCGTTTTTTTCAGGCAGACGCCATTATAGGGCAGAGAGTAAGGAGCACAAGTCCTAGTGAGGATGACTGCATAGTGGAATGGGTCACATCAAGCTTTCTGCCAATTGGTCACTGGATGTTAAATGTGGTTGGAACATGTTCAGTTATAGTCATTTCTCTTGATCTCCTGACGAAGCCACGGGCGAAAGGGGCCCCGTTGAGATCACGATTGTGAAGTTTCATTATTGTTTGAAGCTAAGTTCCACATTGTTGTTTGAAGCTAAGTTCCATACTTACAATGTTCAAAGAATGTTTATGATATTTATTGTTTTAACATGCTAAGATTTTGCATTAAGGTTGGCGGTGGTGATTGATTGGCAGCTTAGGCTGCCCTATAGTGAGTTGGGGAATGAATTTCTGAGGTCGCGCCACAAATGAGTTTTTTATTTTGAATGAAAGCTCAGCCTTACCACTCTTTTCCAGTATTGATTAATGAATTATTTATGATCTTTGGCAATAGTTATTTCACCCCACATTTTTGCTGCTTATCAACAGCAGTTAAAGCTACAGCCTCAGCACCTCAAGATTGCAGATTCAAACTCCTTGTGACTCTGGGCAAGTCACTTAATCCCCCCATTGCCCCAGGTACATTAGAAAGATTGTGAACAGGGAAAAATGCTTCAGTACCTGAATAAATTCATGTAAATCGTTCCGAGCTCCCCTGGGAAAATGGTATAGAAAATTGAATAAATAAATAAAAATGTAAATAAGGATAACAAAATTTTCACACGTATATTAATTAGTGAAAGGATGAATGCAAAAATGGAATTGTGAGACTGAAAGAAGCGACAAACCACTGTGTGATGAGTGATGAGGAAAAAGCAAACTTGGTAAATAAATACTTTAGTTCAGTGTTCATGGAAAAAAAATCCTGGAGAAGGGCCGCGATTAGCTGGCAAAGTTACACATGAGCATGGAGTGGATACTGTACCATTCACGGAAGAAAGTCTTTATGAAAAACTTGAACAACTGTAGGTGGATAAAGCCATGAGACCAGATGGGATCCATCCCAGGATATTGAGGGAGCTCAGAAAGGTTCTGGCGGGTGCTCTACAAGATTGTTCAATAACTCCTTGAAGACAGGAGAGGTTCCGTGAGATTGAAGAAGAGCAGATGTGATCCCTCTTCACAAAAGTGGTCACAGAGATGAAGCAGAAAACTACAGGCTGGTAAGCTACACTTCAGTTGCTGGAAAAAGAATGGAAGAGTTGCTGAAGGAAAGGACCTTCCTAGAATCTAATGGGTTACAAGACCAAAGTCAACATGGCTTTAACTAGAGGTAAATCGTGCCAAATGAATCTGACTGAATTCTTTCACTGTAGATGTAATTTAATTAGATTTCAACAAAGCTTTTGACACAGTTCCTCACAGAATTCACTCAGTTGAAGAAAAAGTAGTAGTGGAGTGCCACAAAAATTGGGGCTGATTCTGTTCAATATATTTGTGAGCGACATTTGTTGAAAGGTTAGAAGGTAAGGTTTGCATTTTTGTGAATGATACCAAGATTTATAACAGAGTGGACACCTTGGAGGGAGTGGAAAACATGAAAAAGGATCTGCAAAAGTTAGAAGAATGGTCTAATGTTTGGCAACTAAAATTCAATGCAAAGTAGTGCAGAGTGATGCACTTGTGGAGTAGAAATTTGAGGGAACTGTATGTGCTAGGAGGTGAGAGGGAGGCGAAGAGGAACCTTAGGGGGATAGTGTCGGAAGATCTGAAGGCACATGAATTTCCCTTGCCCTTCATTACTCTTCAACCAATCACAATGTTTGAGGATGGGTAATCAGACTGGTCAATCAATTGACAACACATAGATGACATCATATCTAGTTTTCATGCAATTTATGAATTACATCAATAGATTCAGGTAATTGGTTGGCAATAAGTTGAATCATTGTGTTAATAAGCACGGTAGTGAAAAATGCAAATAAGTGAAGCCAATAAAGATTTTTTGTTTGTTTGGTTTTTTTTGAGTATTTGCACTAAACACATTTTGGAGGTGTTTAGTTGTAATTTGATGACGGACATCCCGTTTTTGATTTCCGAGAGGCAGGTTAGGAGTTTCGCAATCTGGGTGTCACGGGCTTCTCCTAACGGTAGGTACAGTTGGATGTCATCCGCAAAGGAGTGAATCTGTATTTGATATCTGTGGGCTATGTCTAAGACAGGTCTAACAGAGATTGAATAATAGGGGTATAGTAGATAGTAGGGCATCAGGGATCACCTTTTTGGTGACATTTGATGTCGCTGCCCTGTATACTTCAATTCCTCAGGATGAGGCACTTGAGATATTATATCAAGCACTATGTCATCTCCCATGCCCTTGGTTGATTCCACCAGATTTTCTGATTGATTTGTGTGCCTTAGCCATGAAGAAGAATTATTTTTTTGTTTGAGAACCAATTCTTCATGCAACTGTCTGGGGTTGCTATGAGGGCGACTTTCGCCCCTATGGTTGCAAATTTATTCATGGGACATTTTGAAGAACAATTCATATATCCCTCTTGTTATTTCAAAGAGATTCTGGGGTGGGCCCGCTTCATAGATGATATTTTCTGTCTATGGAGGGGGTCCCTGGAGGAACTGTTCAGATTCAGAGAATACATCAACTCTTGTCACACTGCTTTGCGCTTTGAGATGTCATATCATCAGACACAGATCTCGTTCTTAGATGTGAGATTGGAGATCCTGGATGGATATTTTAACACCACTATTTTTATGAAAGATACGGATCGCAATTCCCTTCTAGAATTTAGCAGCATGCACCCATATAGTCTTAGTATACCAAAAGGTATACTAAGACCAGTATACCTTTTGCCCAATTTCTCCGCTATCGTTGGATTTGTAGTTCCAACGCCGAATTTAAGCGCCAGTCAGGAACGTTGATGAAGAAGTTTCATCAGAGAGGATATCCAGAAACTATTGTATCCAGAGCAGCTAGAAGGGCTCTTTAAAATCATAGGGAGGCCCTATTGGAATATCGTAGGGAACAATCTCAAGGGGACGTGATCCCTTTTGTTTCTAAATTTAATCAGATGTCCCCTCGGGTGAAATGGGTCATACAAACACATGCTGTGCTTTTACAGGTTCACCCCTGTTTTCAGGATATGAGGATCCTTTTTGCTTACGGGAGGAATATAAATTTATGTGACATTTTGAGCCCTAATGTGTTACACACAGTGGACATGGAAGATGTTCAGAATGGTGAACGGGGAGTTGTGGTGGATGCTCTGTGTGCTCTCTGATATTAAATACTACTGAACTCTTGCATCCAATTTCAGGACAAAGGTTTAAACTTAAGAGCAATACATCCTGCATTACAGAGGGGGTCATTTACATCATGATATGCCCCTGTCCTTTGTTATATGTTTGACAGACCTCAAGGAAACTGAAAGTCATGTATACATACTAGGAGAGTGGCGGAATCCCTTGTGGTGTATTGCCTTGAAGCCCAACATGTTTTCACTTCACTGCGCTGTGTGGCGATTGATCATCTTCCCTGTTCTGTGAGATGTGGTGCCTGGAGACGTCAGCTATGTCAGAGGGAACAGAGATGGATCTACAATCTACAAACTGTTCACCCAGCTGGGCTAAATGCCCGGATTGAATGGACGGTGTTTTTTGGCTGAGGCTGATTCAGGATTGGTCTGACAGGAAGTGGGAGGAGTCTGGACTCCCTTTTGAAGATGTGCGTTGTTGGAGATTCCCATGCCTTAGCTTCTATGTGTTTGGATGTGAGCAGTTGGAGCACTTGGAGAGCCTCTACGGTTGTTGGTGGAGTAGGCTGGAATCGTTCCCCTGACGCAGCTTAGCGAAACGGAGGTTTCCCCCTCGGGAAGGAGTGGCTGTGGGGCCGGGCAGGCTTGCACTTTTTTGATGCGTGGAAGACAGCCTGGATACCGTCTGCAGCTAAGTGTTTTTTCCTGCTTGCCATTGACAGTGTTTGAGACTCGTATATGTGCTGCTTGCTTTACTTACACTTTTTGAAGTTTTGTAATTTGGCGTGCTTAAGTTCTTTTGGGGTGGTTCCTACGAGGGCTACTATTGTGTTTCTCAATGCTGATGGATTGTTACATTTTGGACCTTACTTGTTTGTGATTTACAAGTGGAGTTTTTTGCCATATGAAGACAAACTGAGGCTTTTTCTCCACTTATTTCTTTTCTGGTTTTCTGTGTGTTGAGTTAGTATTTGAATGAGTGAGTGGGTCTATGTATGAGTAGACCTTGTAGTGTCTAGGTAGGTCCCTCCGATAGTTTCCAATAGGACATAATTTGTTAGAATCAAGGAGTTTTGTATGTCCTTCCTGAGATCTTTTGGGATAGTAGAGCCCCCCTATGAAACACCGTATCTGATCGGTTTCGGTTTTGATAGTACATCACTGAGCAAAACACTTTGGGACCTGTTATTCAGGAAGGAGGAGAACCGTCATAATGCAATGTCTTGGATTCCGATTTCAGAGAGCTGCTCAATGAGGAGAGGATGGTCATTAGTGTCGAAGCTCGTGCTGAGATCCAGCAGCACCAGAAGGACATCAATACCCTTGTCCATGGGAAGGATGTAATATTTCAAATTAATCCAGGAGTTGATCATACATTGGCAGATCTAGGAATGGGAGTTAAAATTATCTCACCCATCGATGAAAGAAAGTACCCAATATTCACAATATACAGTAGTTTACTAAATAAGAAACCCCTTAGGTAATGTGTTGGGGAGGATTTTTCAAGAGAAAAGTTGTGTACAAGGCAAAGCTGATCTAGAGAACTTATGAGGCAAGAGTCTTATGACTTCCTCAACAGTATGAAAAGAGGACCAAATTCTATCTACTGGTAGTTCTTCTTCCTCATAATGCAAGGAGGACATATAAGATTGCTGTTACTGTTCATCAAAAACTGCAGTAATTAATGTAATTTTCTCTTCAAAGTATGCAACACATTTATCCCCTCCTCCCCCCTTTTACAAAACTGTAGTGTGGTTTTTAGCACTGGCTGCGGCGGTAACAGCTCCGACGCTCATAGAATTCCTATGAGCATTGGAGCTGTTGCAGCTGCGGCTGGCGCTAAAAACCACACTATGTTTTTGTAAAAAGAGGGAGGGGGTAGTTGCTTCTGGGTTGTTCAATTTTTTGGTGCGACCTCCCCACAATCTCTGAAAAATTTCAAGTTGTCTGCAAATATAATCAACTGATTTTCTATGACATTTTTTACGCCCCATAATATGGAAATTGATTACATTTTGAATCCAATTCAGCAACAGATTTTCGCAAAGAAAATCAAAACCAAGCTAGTTTGCATTCGATTTTCAATTTTTTGAGATGGACAACTTCCACTAGATGGCAGCCTATGGGTGCTAAAGGATAATTGTTAGAATCCTGTCCTTTCATATGAAACAAGGAGCTAACACAGTAACTGGGTATTATGACCTCTGAAGGTTATCTTTAGTACATAAAGGCACAGCTTCCACTAAGTTCAACTCACTTCAGAGTGGAACCCTGTGCCAGGTAAACTCCTGAAATGCTGGCTGAAATCCTTTTTAGTGATGACATGTGTCTGAGCTTGGAAATTCACTTTATCGCTCAAGAGAAAGAGGGATTTGTACATCACCTTTTTGTGGCTTTGACATTTCATAGCTTACATTCAAAGTGGTGAGCACTGGAGGATAAAGTGACTTGCCTGGGGTCACAAGGAGCAGTACCGGGATTTGATCTCACAACCTCCTGTGCAGGGCAGGATTAATCAATAGGCCCAGTAGGCATGTGCCTAGGGCCTGAAACCGTGAGGGGGGCCCGCTGAAAGAGAGCAGCTCACCTTGCCATTTTTTTTTTAAACAGCATCGGGCCCCCTTCTGGCATCAATGTTAACGCCCCCCCCCCCCCCCCCGACAGCAATGCGGCTGGCTCCGTTACAGGAAGGTCCTGTGATGACTGTGTCTGCTGGTTCATCCTCCTCTGACGTCACTTACTTGCTCCGGAAGAAGTGATGTCAGAGGGGGATGGACTGGCAGACGCAGCCATCGCGGGACCTTCCTGTAACAGATCCGTCCACGTTGCTGTTAATGCAGGGGGGAGGCCCATTGCTGTTGATGCGGGGTGGGGTGCATTGCCGTTGATGCAGGGGGAGGGGCATGTTGCTGTTGATGCAGGGGGGCACGTTGCCGTTGATGCAGGGGGGGGCAAGTTGCCATTGATGCAGGTGGGGCACGTTGCCGTTGATGCGGGGGGGGGGGTAACTCGTTGCCGTCAGCTGTTCTAATTCTGCTTTCAGGTTGCCTTTTGCAAAGGAGCTCAGAGGGCAGAGCCGGTAGCTGCAATGTTTGGAGGGGGAAAGAGAAAGAAGCATGGAATGGCGGTGGAGGGAGAGAAAGGGGACAGGGTGGTATGGAAAAGTTGTGAGAAGGATAGTATGGAAGGGTGATGGAGGGAGAGAAAGGGGGCAGATGCTGATGGAATTGGTATGCAAGGAAAGGGAAGAGAAACATAATGGGGAAGGATACTGGATGGAATTGGGTTGGAGGGAAAGAAAGGGGGGCAGATGCTGATGGAAGTGGGGGGAAAGGAGAAGAGAGAGTGAAATGCCAGACCACGGGGGTGTGGGAGAGGAAAAGGAAGGAAAGGAGAGAGATGCCAGACCATTGGAGAAGGGAAGGGAAGAAGATGGATGCAACACCAATGGGGGGGAGGGAGAAAGGGATGGAAGGGAGAGGCAGACAATTTCTGGAAGAGGCATAGAAAGAAGGCAGATGCCATATGGAAGAGGCAGAGAGAGGGCAGACAGTGGATGAAAGGAAGAGAATGATGAGAAGATGAGGAAAGCAGAAACCAGACATCAAAGGTAGAAAAAAATTTCTATTTGTTTTATTTATTTATTTTTGCTTTAGAATAAGGTATTATTCTTTCCTTTTAAAGGGGAAGAAAAGAGGAATGGATTTCTACATCTTAGGGAAATGTGAACTGCTTCACAACAGTGATTTTATTTATTTATGTGGATATAGCTCAACCCTTTGTTTTTCAGTAGTAGACAGACACAATTATTTGCTGATGTGTTTATATGAGTAAAATAAGAAAAGTCAGCAGGGTAGGCGGCAGGACAGCTTTTACTGAATATGTGATGTATTGTTTATAATTACTTTGTATGTTGATTGTAAACTGCCTAGAATTTTTAGGCAGTATACACATTTTTAAATAATAAAGAAATAGCTCAAGGTGAGTTACATTCAGGTACAGCAGGTATTTCTCTGTCTCCTGAAGGCACACAATCTAAGGCCCCTTTTATAAAGCCACGGTAGCAAGTCACAGTGCGGCAAATACAACGCAGCCCATAGGAACTAAACGGGCTGCATTGCATTTGCCAAGCAGGAATCACTACTGCGCCTTTTTAAAAGGGGCCCTAAGTTTGTACCTGAGGCAATGCAATGGTTAAGTGACTTACCCAAGATTGATTAAAAAAAAAAAAAAGTTTCCAGGCAATTCCGTTTTCATACTGCAACATATAACAATGCTACAAGATCCAGGAAGGAGTTTATAATCAGAAACAGAAACCTCCCAGGAAAGGGACTTGGAAGTTCTGATCGACAAGTCAATGAAGCCGTCCATGCAATGTGCGGCGGCAGCAAAAAGGGCAAACAGAATGCTAGGAATGATAAAGAAGGGGATCACAAACAGATCAGAGAAGGTTATGCTGCTATACCGGGCCATGGTGCGCCCTCACCTGGAGTACTGCATCCAGCACTGGTCGCCGTACATGAAGAAGGACATGGTACTACTCAAAAGGGTCCAGAGAAGAGTGACTAAGATGGTTAAGGAGTTGGAGGAGCTGCCATACAGTGAAAGATTAGAGAAACTGGGCCTCTTCTCCCTCGAACAGAGGAGATTGAGAGGGGACATGATCGAAACATTCAAGGTACTGAAGGGAATAGACTTAGAAGATAAGGACAGGTTGTTCACCCTCTCCAAGATAGGGAGAACGAGAGGGCATTCTCTAAAGTTGAAAAGGGATAGATTCCGTGCAAACGTAAGGAAGTTCTTCTTCACCCAGAGAGTGGTAGAAACCTGGAACACTCTTCCAGAGTCTGTTATAAGGGAAAACACCCTCCAGGGATTCAAGACAAAGTTAGACAAGTTCCTGCTGAACAAGAATGTGCGCTGTTAGGGCTAGTCTCAGGGCGCTGGTCTTTGACCAGAGGGCCGCCGCGTGAGCAGACTGCTGGGCACGATGGACCACTGGTCTGACCCAGCAGCGGCAATTCTTATCTAATATAATAAAATGGTAGGACGCGCATGCGCACTAAAAAATCGTGTTCCCTGATCCGTCGCGGAAACACGATTGCGCATGCGCTGGTTTTACGTCACCGAACTCCACCATGCCATGCCAGCCATGTCCGCCGCCGGCCTCGAGCTCCTGGGGGCCGGCGGCGCGAGCCACCCGCCTGCTGCTGAGGCCCCGCCTCCCGCTTCCGCCCTACACGCCAGCCATGTCCGCCGCTGGCCTCGAGCTCCTGGGGGCCGGCGGTGCGAGCCGCCCGACCGCTGCTGAGGCCCCGCCTCCCGCTTCCGCACTACATGCCGACGCCAGACGCTGCCTGGCCGGTGCTGAGGCCCCGCCTCCCGCTTCCGCCCTACACGGCGCCGCCAGACCCGGCACCACAAAACAGCCCTCACATCCGCGAACAGGGTTGCCATGGAAACAGAGGGGATCAGGAGCTAAAAAAAACAAACAAACAACAGTGCACAAGGACAAAAACAAACAGAGAGGATCAGGAGATTTTAAAAAAACAAACAAACAACAGTGCACAAGAACAGAGACACACAGACACTCACAGAAGGACAGGGGGCTAAAGAGACAGATTGAAAAAAAATAACAAAACACTAAGGAGAAAGAGAGACACAGGTAAGGAGTGCTGCTGGGCAGGGGGAGCAGGGAAGAGGGTCAGGGGGAGAAAAGAAGGAGTGCTGCTGGACAGGCAGAGCAGGGAAGAGGAACAGGGGAGCAGGTAAGAAGTGCTGCTGGACAGGGGGAGCAGGGAAGAATGACTGCGGAGCAGGGAAGAAGTGCTGCTGGACAGGGGGAACAGGGAAGAGGGACAGGGGGAGCAGGTAAGGAGTGCTGCTGGACAGGGGGAGGTAAATGGAAGGGAGAAGACCTACTGCTGAACAGGTGGAACAGGCAAGGGGTGATGGTTGACAGCCGAGGAAAGAGAGAGACAGAAAGCGGCCAAGAGGAGAGAGAGAAAAAGAAAGAAAGAAATAAAGACACACACATCTATTCTAGCACCCGTTAATGTAACGGGCTTAAAGACTAGTGTTCTTATAAAATTATAACACACAACCTACGCATGTGATTTTGGCTATCCAGATGGATGGGAGAACGCTTTGTCTCAGCACCATGGAAGTGCAATCATCATTTTGAAAACTGTCAGTTTATAACCCCGAGTTTGAAGGACTTATATTTATTCTGATCTGTGATCACTGGCCCATCTGTGGGAGAATGTCTGGATGTTAGCTACAGGACTGCTGGGCAGAGTTAGGTCATCCGCTTCAATGTATTTGGACAGCTGTGAACACAAAGACCCTTTATGGCACATATCACTTGTATTAGAGATGCAAAGGGTGGCCCATCCCACAATATGAGACTGAAGGTCAAGTAAGTGACAGTTTTCAAGACTCTGGGACAAAGATTTTAAGCAACTATTCTTTCTGCCCACGTCATACCTGGATTTTAGAAGGCATTTGAAGACTTCTTTGTCCTCTAGATTTCTGGGTGATTAATTTCTTCTGAGTTTCATTCGTGTCTTCGGTTAATTTTTTTGTAAACTGCAGAGATCCTCACAGTTATGCAGTCTATAAGTTGATTTTATGTTATGTTATGACTCTGTCCAGGGTATAAATGCCTTCTCGCTTTGCTAATATAAAAGGCAACATAGGAAGATAGTTGCCTTCTTTGTTGCATCTGAAACGATGCCGCAAACACGGCTATGAACAGAGTAATACAGGTAGAGAAAGAGAAGAGACATAGACTAAGGTGAACAGAGCCTCAGATTGAAAGAGAGGCAGGCAGATGCAGACACAGATGGCTAGGGAGAATCACACACAAGCATGAGAAAGGGCTTAGCAGTGGGATAGCGAGGTGGGAGGCGCCCAGGGTGGTGGTACCCCCCCCTGCCATGCGTCTACCCTTTCCCTTCCCCCCACCATCACCAGCATGAGTAGCATCTCCAACTTGTTGCCTGTGCCAGCCTAGGCTCTCCCTCTGATATCACTTCCTGATCCCACAACTACGACTGGGGGGGTGGAGAGGTGCGAGGGTCCCCACCAAGATGGCACCCAGGGCAGTCCGCCAGTGGAGCCAGGGGTTTCTTTCTTCTCCTGGATGCTCTCTTTTGGCTTTTGAAAAGTACAGTCGACTCTGCTTAAGTGCAAGGCCTCCGGACTGGATCACCACGTGTGCTGAAGTGGCGTGTATGTTTAATAGGAGTACCACTTTTTTTGTCAGGCGGTCGTTTCGCCAGTATCGGCAGCTACCTGGGGTGATGGCGGCAACAGCAAGCAGTACTGAGAGGAAGGTGCTGGTGAGCACTCGGCGCGCTGGCGTAGGTCTCCCGTCTACTTGCTGCCTAGGATAGCTTGCGATGCTATGATGTTACAAGGGGGGGGGGGGGGATAGTAAATGCAGTGCAATAAATACAGAGGACCTGTGATTGCATTTATGTGAAAGAATAGAGGTGGGACCTATGACATCAGTGCGCAAAAGTGGATTGTGTGCTTATCAGAAGTGCAAATATCCGGAGTTTACGTCCATTGACTTTAATGCAAAAAATAAAAAATAAAAAAACGGGACCATGTTGGTTAGGTGCGGATAACCGGAGCGTACGCTTATCCAAAATGCAGTCGACTGTATTTCTTTGTAGAGCTGTTTAATTCTGACCTTTCTGGGCCAATTGGCTCATTTAACTTCTAATAACTAATCAGCCACCTGTAGCAAAAGTTGTGCTTAGAGCAATGGACTGAAAACCAGAGAAGCCCAGTTCAAATCCCACCATGACTCTTTATGGCTTAGCCTTACATTACCTCAGGAATAACAAATTGGAAGCTCTGATGGGGACAGGGAAATATCTAGTGTTCCCTAATATAGCTCTCACCCTTTTCACTAGTAGCTGAAAGGCAAATTAAATCCCAAATCCCTTTGCTTCCTAGTGGTGGGGCACCCAGCTTCTCATGGGCTTGGTTGTTGTTGTGAGAAGGACAGAGCACTGGCACTGAGGCTCTAATGAGCGAGGGGAGGGACTCAGAGTGACACATTCCTAGGCAGTGATGGCTGGCCAAGGCATGTGTTAGTATCTCAACACAGTTTCCAGCTCTAATGACACAGGCTGTAACTTTGCCCAAAGAAGAAACAATAGAAACAATCATTACTTTCCACACAGGAAACTATGCACTATTAGCCACACAGGAACCTCCGCATTTGGAAAGAACTGTGTCAGAAAGACTAGCAGCAGTCACTGCTCTATGTGCATTAAGTACAAGGTCCAGGGCTGCCAACAGGCAGTGGCATACCTAATAGGGTTACCCGGACAAAACAAAATTCTTCCTAGCCTCCCCCAATGACAAAATCAAAGACTCCACAATCCAGGTGAAAGGTCTGGTCTTCCCCCTCAAACAAACATTAAAAATACTGGGAGTCACTCTAGACAAACATCTATCGCTAGAAAATCACACTGATCTTACTGTCAAGAAATGCTTCTCGGTGTTCTGGAAACTGCGCACCATAAAAAAATACTTTGACGACTCCGCTTTCTGCCTTTTGGTACAGTCCTCCGTGCTCAGTGTACTAGACTATTGCAATGTCATTTATTTGTGCTCCACAAAGAAAACCATGAGGAGACTAAAATTGATCCAGAACACTGCCGTCCGCCTCATATTCGGCCTGAACAAATGGGACCACATCAAGCCTTTCTACCACCAACTGCATTGGCTCCCTTTCGAATCCAGAGTCCTATTCAAATTCGCCTGCTTCTGCTACCAAACAGTTTTTGGCCTATTACCAAGTTACCTCAATCACCATTTCACTCTGAATCTCACCAACAAGAAATCCCGCAGAACCCAGCTGTTCATCTTCCCATCCCTAAAATTATGTCACTTCAATAGATTTCTCAACAAAACCTTTGCTTACCAGGCGGCTAAGCTGAACCCTTGGCTTGCCCAAATGATACTCGAGGTCCTCTCTTACCTTAGTTTTAGAAAACTTCTCAAAACGCACCTCTTCTGCGAACAGGGCTCTTAATCCCCCTTGCCCCCGGCTTCTCCCCTTTCCCACTCTCCCCCGTTCCTTCTGCTCCCTCTCCCCCCCCCCCCCCCCTCCACACTTGGTCTCACTCTCGTTATCGCTTACCAACCCTACCTTCTGTCTTACCATTACCCCTGCTAAATCTCAGTTATAGTTTTCCCCTCACCCCCCCTCTTCATTGCCTGTAATTTTTGTTAAAATTCTGTAATTTTGTAATTTTGTCAAAATTTTGTAAATCCGTGTATCACCGCGGACCTTAATTAATGAATGTGAACCGCCTAGAACTTTTTGGGTATGGCGGTATACAAGAATAAACTTATTATTATTATTATATGGCTCCAGAAAAAGAAGGATGGATTGAGACATCCGGGTTGTACTTCCACTGAAAGCAATGGAAGTAAAGCCCAGATGCCTCAATCTGGAGCCAT